>NC_046156.1:125428119-125728119 GCF_011064425.1 Rattus rattus | reverse complement strand
AGAAGCTTTAGAAGGTGTGGGTTGCTAGAGGAAGTATTGTGCTAAGGCTGGGCTTTGATCATTTAAAGACTGTAGACCAGTGGTTCTCCACCTTCCTAGTGCTGTGATCCTTTAATACAGTGCCTCGTGTTGTGGTGACCCCCCAACCATATAATTATTTGTGTTGCTTCTTCATAGCTGTAATTTTGCTACTGTTATGAACTGTAAGGTAACTATGTTTTTTCCAGTTGTCTCAGGCAACCCGTGTGAAGGGGTCATTTGACCTTCAAGGCAGACCCAGCCCTTGAGAACCACGGCTAAAGACATTTCTATTTGCTCTCTGCTTTCTGCTTTTGCCAGCATGCCTTTGCTCCACTAACTGGACTCTAACCCTCTGAAACTGTATGTCCAAATAAATCATTCTGATATAAATTGCCTGGTCATGGTTTATTTTATCATCGTAATAGAAAAGTGAGCAAAACATGTGGGCTTTTTTTTCCCCTGAAAAATCGAGTTTTTCCTTAATGAACAACAACAACAAAATCAAATTTGTAACTTCAGACTAAAATAAAGTACATTAACACAAGAGAGAAAAACCTGATCAAGTTGGTGCATCAGATTGAGTATCAGGAACATTGTGAAGTTTCTTTGGATTTAAATGTAGCGTTTCTGTGAGGACGAACAAATGACATCATTTGTAGAAAGGTAGATGGAACTGGATATCACATTAAGCAAGGCGAGTCAGGCCTACAGGACAAATGTAAAACGCTTTCCCTTAGACTTGGAATCTAGATTAAAACATGGCATGAACAACAATCCCTGAAAAGAAGCCATGTCTGACTGTGAAGACAAACGTTCCTGGAAGGGGTCTGCCTGCAGGACTGGAGTTTCAGTACTCGGGAGAGATTGGAATTTTGTAGGTTCAGAGGCTAATTAGTCGATCTTGGGCTAGTTTTAGCCTTCTAGAAAAGCTGCTCCATATCTGAACACCTCGAGATAGTGAGTAAAAACCTCTTAGAAACTATTAACTTAGCAGAACACCAGTTTTCACCAATCCAAGAGCTAAGAATGCCACCAGGTAGCACTTTAGGTCTGTACAAAAGCTTCCCCTCCTCAGTGTATCTGCCTCTCTGGTGTACCAAACAATATATTTTAAAGTTTCCCCAGTTTATGACTTTGTTTAATAAAACATAAAAACAAACAAACAAACAAAAAAGACAAAAGCAAAATGTAAATCTGCTTCTATGTTGGGACATGGAATTTGGGGTAACCTGAATCTGTGTTCCCAGGCCATAGTCTATCAAAATTGCCCTAGAATAATCTACCTTTTATTGCCTTTAGGATGAGCTGTGTGTGGTTTTTACATTGACAGTATTAGACATGAGCACAGAGAGGAGATTCTGTGAGAGAGGACACCAACAAGAGTGAGAAATAGATGAAAGGAGGAGAAGAACGGGTTCACATGATCCAACCACATCGCACACACCTATGAACATTCTATAATGAAACTTTGATTTTGCACAGATACACTAGAGGAAAAATGAAGTCCCTTACTGAGGACCACGTGCAATGAAGGACCAGCAGCCACCTAGCCTTCCTACGTAGAGTCACCAGCATCTGTTCCTCAGGACCCAGGAACAGGGGACAAGAGTCACATCCAGGCACTTGCTCATGGATACAGGTGGAAGGTCAGAGCCTATGGAAGAGTCTAACCCTGAATTTTGTGTGTCCCTCAGTCCCACAGCAACTACCTGTTCACTCTTTGATTAGTTGAATCACATGTTTCCGTTGGAGTCTTTGTGTTTGTGACTGGGAGGTTCTTCTAAGGTCTAATGATTGTCCTCATCTTAAGACAAGGAAACAGAGAACCAAGAAACACTATAGGGTAGTGTGTGTCTATTAACTATGGGACACCTCATTCAGGAGCCCGATGCCCGGAGGTGCTTGGATAGTTCCTTCCGTTTGGACACTGACTTCCACTGTGTACCTAAGCTCCTTTGAACCTCCTTTGCTTGCAGCCTATAGGGTGAGAACAAGAAATGGATGAGTTAGTACACATAAAGCACTTGGAATTGTTACTGGTACATAGAAGCACTCAAAGATGGGATACTGTTATTGGGATTCTTACTGTAATTACTGAGTTTATCTCCTAGTGTTGTCATAAGAGGCATCACAAACTAAGTGGCTTAAAGCAGAAATGTACTGTCCTGCGGTTCTGGAGAGCAGAAATCTGAAGTCAAGGTGCTAGCAGGACCATGGTGTCTTGGAGCGTGGATGCTTCTGGTAGCCCTGATGTCTATGACTTGTAAGTATACAATGCCATTTTCTTCCCATCTTCCCTGTATCCAGGCCTCTTCTTTTTACAATGACACTCTCACAATGCATTGAGAATCCACTCAGTCCCAGTGCAAGCATATTTAAACTAATTAAAATGACCTATTGCAAATAAAGCTTCAGTCACAGGTACGGTTAGGACTTTAATATAATGCCATTTTGAGGGGATATACCTCAACCATAGCAATCATTTGAATTGTCAAACTAGGTTTTTTCAACTTTTATTTTAAAGGTTGTAGATGGCCTCTGAACCCAGTGACGATGGTGACGTCATCCACAGGCTACGGGGACGTGAGCATCTGTTGCCATGACAATCGGCATACATTCCCAGTGTCCATTTGGTTTACTTCTCACCTTTACCTGTGAGCCATTATGTCACAGCCTAAATAAAAGGCAGACCCTTCCTGACCTTCACCCCTTCTTCTTTTCTCTCTCTTTTCTCCCTTCATCTCTGTCATCCCCTCTTTACTCCCCCCTCCCCGCCCCCAGTAAGTCTCTCTCCTGTGGAACTGTACTGGCCTGGTGTGGTCTGTCCTTCACGAGCTGCGATTCTATCACAACGTCGTTATTTTTATGCATATGTCTATGGGATTGTGCAGACACACGCAGAGGCCAAAGAGAACATGGGGTCTTTTGGAGCAGGAGTTTTAGGTTAAGTGTGAACCACCCGCCTGGGTGTTGGGAACGACACTGTAGCGCTTTGTAAGAGCAGCAAGCACACGTCACTACTGAGCCCTCTCAGCCTCAAATCAGCATATTGGTAATCGATGTCCACTGCTGGGTAAGAGGTGTCACTTTCTAGTCCTGGACAGAGCTGCTCTGTGTTCCTTTCAGTCAGAGGCTTATTTGGATGCCAGGCTTGCAAAACTGCAGCTCTGCCGAGTAAAAGGTGGAGAGAGCTTTGGATTTGGGAAAAAAATTGCAGAATCAACCCAGGGATGCTGCTTTCTTGTTTCATGGAGGAAGCTGTAAGAGAAAGTCAGGGCCCATCGGTGGGGTGGTTTCACAGTGCCCACTTACTTCTGCCATAACTGTGTTGGTATACCTAGTCCTTCAGAGCTTTCTTAAGGGTAAGGAAGCAAAACTTGAATAAAATCAGGACTGTGACACTCTCATGCTATGAGCCTACAGCCAAGATTACCTAGGACATGAATTCTCACAGCATATTCAGAAAAGGGAAGAAAGATGCACACACATCTGTTTATGGCTACAATGTAACACATATGCATACACGTACACACATATGCACATTCATACGAAGGGTGAGTCCTTCTCAGGCTCCTGAATTGACTTCTCATTTGCCATTGATAACGTAAATAGAGCATCCAAATGACATTTGTTCAAGAAAAATGAGGCCCTGACCTGCTCTTACCGCTTCCTTAGTGAAAGCAAGAGAGAGGTATCTGTGTGTTGATTTTACAACTTCTTCACAAATAAAATAGAAAATCTGACTAGAAATTGCTGCATTTTGACGTATTTAAAGTTCTTACCACTTGAATAAAAAAAAAATAAAGAAAAACCATTTCTCTGCCTGTCGTCCATGTCACAGATACCCTAACGGGGCACAACGGTTTCTATGGCGACTAGCTATCTTGTTACATCGCCGCGTAGATGAGGGATAAGGGTCTTTTCCTTTCAACCTTTATTTATTATTTCCCCGTGAGTCATCTTGAACGCTAGGACCCTGCCAGGAAATCAGGTAACAGTGATCTTCTCTGCGATTAACTCAGCCTCTTCCGCATGGAGAGCAGATTCTAACTCTGAGCTAATCGAGTTAACGTAATACGTGCGCTCTCCACGTGAGCTCCTCCCTGGTGAGCTGCCGCTTTCCTTCTGAACATGAATCACAGGCTATGAAATCTAAAAATAGCAAAAAAAAAAAAAAAAAAAAAAAGTCTTACGCATTTACGAGAGGAAAGATACTGTTATATCTTATTTTATATTCAAAATGCCCTTTTAGTGAGGGCAAGATACTTTCAATTTTTTTTAAGATTTATTTTTATTTATGGGTATCCCTGGAGACCAGAGCAGGTATTGAATTCCCTGGAGCTGAAGTTACAGATGGTTTATAAGCCCCCAACGTGGGTGCTGGGTACTGAACTCAGGTCCTCTGTAAGAGCAGCACTGGAGACATCTCTCCAGCTCCTGTCTGTGTGTGAGCACGTGCACGCACGCACGTGTGTGTGAGTGTATGTGTGTGTGTGTGTGCTTATGTGTGTGTGTGTGCATGCACATGTGTGTGTGTGATGGGCTGTTCTGGCCCTGGCGAGCCATAATATGCCTGTGGAGATCAAAGGACAATGGGACAGCAGGCTCTGTGTCATAAAGTTTCGAGGCAAATGCTTTTAACGGTTAAGTCATCTTCTGGGCTCTATTTTTTCTACTTGTTGAATAAGTTAAAAAATAAGACAAGTGAACTAAAATGTACAAAATGACAGACACACTGACAGATACAGACAAAGATCGAGATTACAATTGTTCTTTCTCCTTAAATTGAACCAGGAGCAGTGACAGTGTACTGGCTGGCTTCCTGTGTTAACTTGACCCAAGCTAGAGCCATCAGAGACGAAGAAGCCTCAGTTGAGAAAATGCCTCCGGAAGAGCCAGCTGTAAGACATTTTCTCAATTAATAATGGTGAGGTCCCAGCCCATGGTCACTGAGGCCACCCCTGTACTGGTGGTCCTGGGTTCTGTAAGAAAACAGCTGAGCAAGCCATGATGACCAAACCAGTAAGCAGCACCCTCCATGGCCTCTGCATCAGCTCCTGCCACCAGGTTCCTGTCCTGCATGGGATTCTGTCCTGACTTTCTTGGATGATGAACAGTGCTGAGGAAGTGTAAGCCAAATGAACCCTTTCTTCCAAACTTGGTCATGGTGTTTTGTTGCATCAATAGAAACCCTAACTAAGGCAAACGGATAGGCAACGTGATTCTACTCTCCCCTGGTCTCCTAGGAAATGGTTTCAGTCATTCCTGCTTCCTCTTCTGTCTTGTGATGAGAGGGTAAGATGGCCTTCTGTTCAGGAGTCTAGGGAAGTCAGGCATTCTGAGTCCCACCTGTGCTTTATAAGTTCCCCATAGTTGACCCCAGCTTTCCCTACCCCTCCACCACGCACTGTTCTACCGCCTCCCTGATTTCCCAGGTGCCTGTAGTAGCATTCATTCAGGAGCCTGCCTTGGAGATCCAGTTGCAAATCTACTGTGTCTGTCCTCTTCACACTTGGGTTGGTCTGTCCCTAACCCTACAGCAAGCCAACTGTGGTCCCCTGGAACTGCACTTGAAGGGACTGTTATAGTCAGAACACTGTCTTCACAGTTGGCTTTGTCAAACTCCCCAAGAAAGATTTATAAGGAAGTCAAAGGTGAGACCCTATGGCCTATGCCTAGTTCCTTTGTATAATTTATAACCAAACTTTTCTGTGGGCATAATAATTCTTTTTTTTCTTTTTATAAAAATGAAAGTTAGTTAGTTTTTTTTTGTCGTACAATATACTATGGTCATGGTTTCTCTTCCTTATTCTCCTCCAAGATCCTCCTCCCACTCTCCATCCATCCAACTCCACCACCCTGCTCAAACAAACAAACAAAGGCTCTAAGAACCAGCAGTAATGGAAGACACCAAAGAAAAAATGCCTTCATGAACCAAGACATCATGGGGTTCTGGCACTGAAATGGAGTAGGGGTGTAACACGAAGAGGTGCCTCCAACTGACAACTGTTGGGGGGGGGGAGTCTTCTCCAATGGAGTCTCACTGGGTACACAAACCCCATGCTCAGCAGTAGATGACTAACTCAGAACGAACTCAATAGTATTTTGAGAGGTTTTATTTTTTTATCTCATAAATCTTTGTATAGGCATTTACAAAAGTCATACTGGTCTTTTATTCATATATTATGGTTTCGGATTTTGTTTTTCTAATGTGTGTGTGTGTGTGTGTGTGTGTGTGTGTGCATGTGACATGTGTCTCTGTGTATATGCACATGTGTCTGTGTGTCTCTGTGTTCGAATATCTCTATCTCTCTGTGTGCATGTGCTTCTCCTGCCTTCTTTTCTTTTCCTTTTGTTTTGTTTTACTGTTTCTTTTCCTTCTTTCTCTTTCTTTCTTTTTTTTTTCCTGGACACTGCTCAAGAACTTGGGATTAAGAGGCCACGGACCTTGGGGACCTTGGACTACTGTTTTGCCCTGAAAGGTAGGAATTTGATGACTCCTAACGACGTTTCGCTATGCCCACAGTGTCTTGCTCAGCCATCACAAGAGAAGATTCCTCCTGCAGTAGACGGAACAAAAGCAGAGGCCCACAGCTGGACAATTGAGATATTGAGAGACCTTAATAAACTACATGGGATATCCCCATCAATGTCCTCCCCTCGGGGATCAGGGAGCTTTGCAGCAGAGGAGGCAGAGAGATTATAAGGACATAGTAATTTCTGAGAGTAGCTGGCCTCACCTTGATCCTGAGTTTTGTTCTGCACATTTACTTCTCCCTCAGCTCTATCACCAACAGAAAGAGGAGTAGAGCATGACCATAGCAAACCAGGAGTGGCGGTGTGTGCTGTCTCTCAGTGCTTGGGAGGTGAGGGGAGAGGCACGTTGCTGCATGGTGGGATCCAGGCTAGCATAGGCTACATGAGACACTGTTAAAAAAATCACGAGTCAAACTGTGACTGCTAAATGATTCTCAAGCATTGTTCTGGGCAAATTCCTATATTAATACCCCTTCAGTGTGGCCTTCCCTTTTATTTAGCTAAAACTACACACTCGAAGGCAGCTTGTCCACTGATTTTCTGACATGTGCTGGCATACCCCAGACTTCTCCACTGCCTTTCTGACATGAGCTGGAGTACCCCAGACTTCTGTCCGACATTTTAATCTTTCAAACAAGGCTCCATGATCTTGAGTTAGTCATCTCCATCCTTTCTTGAGCTGTGACCTTGAACTGAGCGTCAACAAAACTCACCAGCAGTGTCAGTATCCCTGAGGTGCTTTTCCACATGAGTGTGCAGGCTCTCCAAATCACCCCCACTCCCACCCTCCCACCCCCACCTCCCCCCCCCCGTCCCAGGAGAGCTTTGGAAGCAACGGTTATGCTTTCTACAATTGCTTGTTGCTGTTGGTATCTTTCTCTACTCGGATTGCTTAGCCATGCCTGTTTCAACTTGAAGTTCACCTAAATGAAAACCAAGTGCATTCTGTTGCAAAACCCACTACCAGTGTGGGAGAGATGGCCCAGCACCTAGGAGCACTGACAGCTCCAGAAGAGGACCTGAGCTTGGTTTCCAGGGCCCAGGTGCTGGCTCACAACCAGTTCCAAGGGATCTGACTACCACTTGTGGCCTCTTCAAACTGCTGAGCACACCGTTGGCATCCAACATGGCCCCAGAAATATCACTGCCTTTCAAGCATTGTGGATAGCACTGATTTACCACACAGAGAGAACAATTTCAAACCTAGATAGAGGCTTTATTTTTCCACAGATGAAGTATTCCATTACGGCTTAGCAAAGAAATACAAGGACAGATGTTTTCCCGCTGAAAAGGCCACCAGGGAAATGGCCTGGCCATGCCGCATTCACGCTGAGAGTCTGTGCTGTCGTCCATGTAAGTACAAAGAGATTTAACCTTCCTAAGCTGAAGGAGCAAAATTGGAAAATGCATTTTCTTATTTTTATTTCTCATGTCTCACTTGGAAACAATTAACAGGAGTTATGGTTTGTCGTGCACTGGAGGTGAAAACATGGTGGAGAAAGCCTAGACTAAATCATTGTATTAGTCAGCTTTCTGTCACTGTGACAAAACACTTGAGATAATCAACTTATAAAGAGGGAAGGTTCTTTTGGGCTCACAGTTTTGAGGATTCAGACCATGGCTAGGTGGTGCCCCTGCCTTGGAGATTGGGGTAGCCAGCACTTCACATCGGAAACACAAACAATGAGGGGCGGGGGAGGGGGAGGGGGGAGGAGGAGGAGGAGGAGAGGCTCAGCTTCCAGCATTCCTTTCACAAACAAACTTCCAGTGGTCTTCTGAAATTCCTTCTCTTTAAGCGTGACTAATGCTTGAAATTCTACTCACTACCTTCCAGTTCTCCTCCTTCCTCCCCACATTTTCCTGAGGGTACAGGCAGCCTTGACTGGTGCCATATCCTGAGCAACTGACCTGGTGTGGGAGGAGAAGTAACTTTCCTTATAATGGTTCCTGGCTGCCATTTCAAAGCGAAAGTAAACAACCCACGAGGCCAGGAAGGCCCCGCACATTTGTTAGTTATAAGCGTAGACTGTAGCCAGTCAAGGCTGGGTTGGAATTCAGGCTTTCTTGCCGGCTAGGGTTTGTGACTCTGGGGAAATATTAAACTGTCTTTGCAGTCTTGAGTTCTTGCCATAACCTATGACTAGCATTGGTGCCTGTCTGTCAGCTTCCTGTGGAGATTAATGACTACACTCACACAAAGGTTTAGCAGAAATCGGAAGAACAAACCTCCACAGGTGTTGGCTGTCCAGGGAGCCCAGTTTCACAGGCTCCTGGGAACTGCCTTGGCTTTTCTGTCTCAGGGACAGGATTCTTGATTTCAAACATTTTTCCTTGCATGGAAGCATCTCTCACCTCCCGGCCATCTACTGACCGTATGGCACTGGATGCTCTGCTAGGATCCAGCCACAAGTGCAAGCTCCTTGGAAGGCTGGCTACACGTCTTCCCAACCCAGGCTCTATCACTCTCCATTAGGTTCCTCCCAACTGGCCACAGGCACTCCGCAGCTCATACAGTGACGTATCATGCTTTTGGTTACAATTTTTAGTGTATTAACTTCAGTTTTATAAATATTCAGAATGATATCCAGAACCCGCACAGTGCTCTAGGTGAAAAATCCCAGCACGCAAGGAAGCCTCGGCAGACAGAATACAAGTTAACAAGTTAAAGACCAGCGTAAGCTCTTGCTGAGTTTGAAATAGCCAGCCCTGGCAACAGAGTGAGCTCTGTCCTAGCTAAACAAAAGTCAAAACAAAATATTCCATACTTGCAAGCTTTCTGGTTGTTTTTAGTTAAGTACCAATTTGATAAAAAATAATCATCCAAGTGAACACTGCTAGCTTGCAGTGAGTTCTTTCCCTGCAGAGGCTCTGTGTTTTTGTTTGTTTTGTTTTGTCTAGTTTTGCTTTAACTTGCAAAAGATGTTTTAAGAGACCAGTTTGGGCTGAAGAAATGGTTCAGTGTATAAACCACTTGGCATGCAAACATAAGGAGCTGAGTTCAAATGCACATAAAAAGCCAGCTGCAATGCCATGCATCTACAGATTACAGCCCTGGCACTTCCGGGAGACATGGGAGGCAGAGACAGGAGACGCTCCAGAAGCTCCAGGGCCAGAGAGAACAGCAAGAGGCTGCCTCAAACAAGATCCAGCAGGCACACCAAGGTTGTCCTCTAACTTCTCCATGGGCACCATGACATGTAGATGTGCATGCTCACACGTATAAACACACGTACATACACACATGATTTTATTTTGGAGGGCCGAGGTTCAAAACACAGTTTCTCTGTGTAGCCCTGGCTGTCCTAGCACTTGCTTTGAAGACTCGAGTGGCCTCAAGCAGAAGAGATTAAAGGGATGTAATCATCACGCTCTGCAGAAAGATAATTTTTTGAAAAGGAAATAAAGCTATATTTCAATTCTTGTTTATAAAGTGTGTTGCATACGAAGTTGTGTTGTATCAATATTTATGCAAATACTTTATTGGATTGTTTTGAGCAGAAATGTGATTATAATTGTTTACATCTTATGTTTATTTATTATACATAGTGTTGGTTTTACAATAAGCTTTCAGGTGTATCATGTTCTTTGATCATGTGGCTCTCCCATATCTTCCTTTCTTCTCCCTCTCTTCCCTTCCCTCTAGTGTATGTGTGTGTGTGTGTGTGTGTGTGTGTGTGTGTATGTGAGCATATATATATATATATATATATATATAGTCATATACCATGCATATATGCTTAAAATTCAAGATATATTCACATGTAATAGTTTTAAGTATCTATAAAAATCTAGAATCCATAAATGACAGAAAATATAGTTTTTAAATATAGCTTATCTCCAATCGCATACATTTTCCAGAAAATGTTATAATTTTGTCCTTATTTCTAAGAAAATCCTGCTGGGTATGTATATCCTGATTCCTGTGTTCAGTTGTCTGTGGATAGGCCTGGAGGCTGCTTCTACAATGTGGCTCTTTTGAATGGGACCATTAAACACATAAACGACCACTATCTCTGTGGTGTGTTGGCTCGGAGTCCTCTGAGCATGTACCCTGGAGTGGGATTACAGGGTCATGTGATAGGGCTATTTTTATCTTTTTGGGGAATGTGCATACTGATTTGCATAGTGGCTGCCCCAGTTCCCATGTACACCAGCAGTGTGCAACGCCTCCTTGGGCCACCAATGCTCACCACCATTAGGTCTTCTTCACTATACTCACCATAGCTGTTCTGGCAGGTAGCACAGAGGTCTTTCTGTAGTTTTGATTTGCATTTCTTTGATGGCTAAGCATACTGGGCATTATTCATGTGTTTATTGGTCTTCATACTCTTCAGTACTGCCCGTTCATTTAGTCAGCTCATTTATCTGTTGGGTGTTTTATTTTCTTGGAATTTAACATTTTGTGTTTTTATGTGATCGGGGTATTAATCCTCTATTAGATAGATGTTAGTATTGTTTTCCATTTTGTAGATTTTTCCCTCATTGTTTTCCTTTGCTGTACAGAAACATTTCAATGTCATGTAATTAAATCAATCAATTCTTGGTATCTTGTGTGTAATGGGGTCTTTATTAGAAAGTCCTTGCCTACATCATGTTGAGGAATGTTTTTGCCATGTTTCCCTTGACTGGCTTCTGAGTTTGGGTCTTACACAGATATTTGATCCATTTTGACACTGAAATGCCCAGCACCGTTTGTTATCAAGGCTCTCTTCTGCATTAAATGTTCTTGGCACTTTGGTATGACTCAGGTGACTGCAGTTCTATGGTTTATTTCTGGGTCCTCTCTTCCAATGGCATTCATGACTGTTGTGCGGTACTACACGGTTTTCATTGAAGTACCTTGAAATCAGACATTGTGGTTCCTCTAGCATCATTCCTGTTGCTCAGGCTTGCCCTGGCTAGCCTGGGTGTTTTCCCTGTAACTTTGGGTTGCTCTTTCTAATGTTGTGAAGAATGCAGTTGGAACCCTGTTGGAGATCACATCAACTTTGTAGATCTCTTTTAGCAATATGGCCGTCTTTACTCTATCAATTCTGCCTACCCACAAACACTGTGGATCTTGTCTTCATCTGGTCTCTTTTTTTCATTTATTTCTTCTGCTCTTTTCAATTTCTTTCTTTTTTGTACTTAAAATATTTTCACTTTAGAGGTCATTCTCTCCCTTGGCTAGGTTTATTCCTAGGCATCTATATAGAACAGCCGATGGTTTTCCCGTGTTGATTTTGGTATCCTGCAGCTGTGCTGTGGGTTTCCTGATGGGGCTTTGGGGTCTCTTATGTACAGGACTGTATCATCTGTACATGGAGATACTTGGGTTTTTTTCCTTTCCTATTTTATCATATTTTTCTTTTGTCCTGCTGCTCTCGCAAAAACTTCTAGCCATATATTTAATAAGAACACAAAGAGTTAACATTCTTAACGTATCCTTGGCCTTAGCAGAAGTGCTTTCAGTTTTTTTCCAATTTAGTATAATGTTGGCTGGAGACTTGCCTTGTGTACTGGATAGTTTCATGTCAACTTGACATAGCTAAAGTCGTTTGAGAGGAGGGACCCTCAATTGAGAAAATGCCTCTAAAACATCAAATTGTAGATAAGCCTTTTCTTAATTAGTGATCGGTGTCAGAGGGCCCAGACTGTTGTGGGTGGTGCCTTCCCTGGGCTGGTAGTCCTATAGGAAAGTAGACTGAGCTAGCCATGAAGAGCAAGCCAGTAAGTAGCACCCCTCCATGGCCTCTGCATCAGCTCCTGCCTCCAGGTTCCTACTTTATTTGAGTTCCTGTCCTGATTTCCTTCAATGATGGACTATAATGTAGAAGTGGAAGCCAAATACACCCTTTTCTCCCCAAGTTGCTTTAGTCATGGTGTTTTGTGGTAGCAAAGAAACCCTAAGTAAGACTCATTGTATTAGATTTATTATTGTTGAGGTATGTTTATGTATTTGTGGTTTCTTTGGGTCTTTTATCAAGAAGAGACATGACAGCTGTTGAGACAATCATATAATTTCTGTTTTTGAGGTTATTAGTTTATCACATTTACTGATCTTTGTATATTGAACTATCTTTGTTGTTTTTATGTTTGCTATTTTCTTATTTATTGATCTAATACAGTTGATTCTTCACTATGACATCATAGATCTTTCTTTATTTTTTCCTTCCTTTTCTTGGATAGTTTATTTACATTTCAAATATTATCCTCTATTCTGGTTTCTCCTCTGAAAACCCCATCCCATCCCCCTTCCCCTGCTTCTATGAAAGTGTTCACCCATTCACCCACTTCTTCCCACCTCTCTGCCCTGGCATTCCCCTACACTGGGGCATTGAGCTTTCTCAGGACCAAGGGCCTCTCCTTCCATTGATGCCCTACAAGGCCATAATCTGCTACACATGCAGCTGGAGCCATGGGTCCTTCCATGTGTACTCTTTGGTTTAGTCCCTGGGAGCTCTGGGGTGTGTGGTTGGTTGATATTGTTCTTCCTCCTTCAGCTCCTTCATTTTCTATCTTTCTCTTCTGTACGTAGAATTTTGTCAAGTATATCCCACAGTAGTGTCTGAGTGGCCATGGATTCTTTTATCAGGGAAAGTTTTGTTTTCTTCATTTACAAGGATGCCATTGCTTGACAAAGTTATCCACGTTGAGAGTTATTTTATCTCTGAGCTTCAGATGCACCATTGCACCATTAAAGGCCTTCCTGGTTTTTAGAGTTTCTATTGAGAAGTTTGTTGTATGCTAATACAGTGGTTCTCAACATTCCCAAAGCTGCAGTCCTTTAATACAGTTCCTCATGTTGCAGTGACCCCAATCATAAAAGTATTTAACTGCTACTTCATAGCTATACTTTTGCTACTGCTATGAATTGTAATGTAAATATCTGATATGCCACCTCAAAGAAGTGATCCACAGGTTGAGAACCGCTGCTTTATTGTGCTCTCTTTGTGTGGACTGGTGCTTCCCCTCCTAGCTTTCTAGTCTTTCTCAGTTCAACAAACCTTTTGTTCCAGCTCTAATATGATATGGAGACATTCTTTACTGTTTCGTCTGACATTTGAAATGTCTCATGTGTTGGCATGGTCAGCTCTGCACAGCTCAGAAATTTTTTCTACTATTGAACATATTTTCTGTAGTATTAGCTCAAACTTTTCCTTCCTCAAATGTGACTTGCCAGTCTGATCTTTTAATTACATCCCTAGATCTCATGTTCTGTTCATCTACCTTGTCCTCTGGCCTCACTAGACTGTCACTTGATTTATTCTTTTGATGAGTCTTCCCACTGACTGTTTAAACTTAACTTGTTGACTTTAAATTCCTAAGCATTCTGTTTGGTTTTTTTTCTCAGTGATGCTAACTTTATATTGAGTTCTCGCTCCTAATCTGTACAGAAATCCTCATTCCATTCAGGTGCCTATGTGTGTCTCTTTGACTCCGTTCAGGGTCTTATTCTTGTTCTGTGTTTCATTGAATGCTCAGATTTATTTCATTAGTGTCTGGGGTTTGATCCTGTTGCCTGTCTCTGGAGTTCATTACTGTACAATTTGTAATTCTGGGTTTTTCATGTTTCTTGTATTTCAGTATTGGGGTTTAGGCATCTGGTATTAGTTTGTTGGTATTTTTGTTTGCTTGTTTTGATTTTTATTTTTCATTAACCACCCGAGTCATATCAGTGGAAGCATTGACAATGCTCAGGTCAGCCTGGGTGGTAGGAAGGTTCAGTCACTGTTTCTTTCCACTGGGCCAAGGCAGTGGCTTAGTGGCTAAGCCCCTACAACACATAATCAGAGATGTGTGCTCTGTCTCCAGCACCACTCCAGGAGCAAAATACCATCCACAGCTGATGGATAAGCCCACTGTGAAAACACAGTCTTAAGCAATAAAAACACCTTTTCAACTCCAAAAATATAGAGTAAGGGAACAAGGATAGTGCAGTGTGTATTAAGATATTGGTCGCTCCAGGAGTCAAGTTTGAGGGCCAAGAGCCCTTACTGGTTGAGCTATCTTAACAGTTCAGTCATGATGGATTTAATATGTAAAAATCTGGGTACAAATAAACTGTAACCATGACATTACGTCATGATGTGTCAAAAAAAAAAAGATATTGGTCACTAAGGTTAGGGATGCCACAGGACATGGGCACGATAAAAACAGTGACTTTAGTATTACAGCAATGGAGACACACAGAAGGAAAAGTAAGGTCTGGGGAGTAAAGGCAAAAGGAGATGACAGCAGCTCCAGCCAAAGCAGAGCAAAGAGAGAAAGCAGACAAGAGATGTAATCAGACAATCCCCGATCTGGACGGCTGAGGCAAAGCCTACTCACATGCTTCCAGGAAGCTTTGGAGAGAGTAAGGGGAGAAGGTGAACCCTGGCAGGATGGAGCTGCCCACCCAGTTGAAGTTAGATAGTAAAGAAGGGAAATACAACATCAACCAAGAGAAATGGGTAGAGTCTGTGTGTGGTTCCTTGCTTGGGCACAAGAGTCAAAGCTATTGCTCTATCCAGTTCTCACATGGGTGGGTGGGCAGTGTGCCAGCCTCTGTGTGCTCCACTCCAGCACAGTGCTCAGATGATATCTCTATCTTGCAGGATACTGGGAAGTTGTGACTCAAAGCTTTCCCCTCTGGCTAGAGCTATTCTACAGGCCTGTCCCAAGAGGCTTGCTCTGGGTCCCCAGACTGCACTTGGAGGGACCTTTGTCTTCCCATCCACTAGGCACTGACTCAACAGGTGTCTTTAATGATTGTAGACGTGTGTGTGTGTGTGTGTGTGTGTGTGTGTGTGTGAGAGAGAGAGAGAGAGAGAGAGAGAGAGAGACAGAGACAGAGACAGAGACAGAGACAGAGAAACAGAGACACAGAGAGAGGAGAGGGAGAGGGAGGGAGGGGGGTAGGGGAGAGGAGAGGGAGAGAGATTATTATGCCACATGAATTCAAAACATCTTCAATAACTAGGAGCTGGAAATTACTGGTGGTTGTGAGCACCAGCACAGCTTCTGGGAACTGAATCAGATTGGCTATAACAGCAACACGTGCTCTTAACGATCGAGCCATCTCTCTAGTCCCAAGTAGAAGTTGTTTTAAAATGTCTTCTTGCCACTCCTTTAGTCATGTGCTGAGATCAGAGGATTTCACAGCACTGCCCTCCCCAGTCCTGTGTAGCCGCTGCACAGTTTTTGCTCCCCAGCCACTGCCTCTTTCTCGTCTCCTTATCTTCTACTGAAAATACAATGAGAAACCAGACGTGTTCTCTGTCTTCGGCCATGACTCTGACCCTCTGCAGCTACATGCTCTCACACTAGAATAAGAGCATCCCAATTGCAACTAGGGCTGAGCCTGCAGATGGAACTCTATACTCTCTCCTGTTCTGTTTACCAAAGTATGTCTTCTTTTTTATTGCTACTGAACCTGGTGTTCTGCTGGTGTTCCTCCTATGGTGGCTGCACTCCTGTGACTTGAAGTTTATTTCCCAGAGATTCTAGCAGTCTATACATGTGTGTTTCTGCAATTGGATTTTCAGCTTATATATTTTTGACAAGGCTTGTCAGTGTACTTTCCCTAAAACAGATGCTCAATAAGTATCTTAACCATGAAATAGTTAATACTGAATCTCATGCAGTAAGCATCAGATAAATCTTTGTGAGGAACACAGAGTAGGTTTATAGTTTCAGAGGACTAGAAATGCCTACACAGCCAACTACAGTTTCCACTGCAAGGAGAGGGACTGATGTGGTTAGAAGTAGTAATTGAAGCTCAGAGAGAAAGCATGTGCTTTGGGCTGGAGAGTGCATCCATGAGCTGGTGTTTGAAGGGATGCAAGGGCTGAGTGTGGTGAGGTGATGCGGGTATTCACGTATGAGATGCCAAGTGCCGCCCACAGGAACCTGCTTCAATGCAAGAACATGGTTGAGTGGGACAAGAAGACCATCAGTTAATTTAAGGTGAGATGATGGAGCTTGGATGCTAGCGCTGTGAGCAGTTGTTCGTGGAATGTTCTTGGCTAACTGAAAAACATGACAGAATTGTCCTCATGTCTCCTATTCCTTAAAAGCAAGGACCAAACATTTTGGCGAAGGGCACGCTAGCAATATGACATGAAGTTTTGAAGGTTATAGTAAATACAGAGAGTAGATCACTGAGATCCACTGCAAAGACCAGGGTGGAATTGTTCATGAAGTTCTGGTGTCCATAGTGCTTTGATTGAAGCCATAGATTGTAGCCTGTAACTACTACTCAGCTTACTGTGCCGTTCACGGTTCAGATCAAACAAGTCACATGACCTACAGAAGCACTCAGACCAGAGGCCATGCTTCCAGAGTCTGAGCAAATAGTTCTTAAAGATGAGTAGGACCATCTGTGTGTGTGTGTGTGTGTGTGTGTGTGTGTGTGTGTGTGTGTGTGCGTGCGTGCGCGTGCATGCGTGCATGTTGTCTGAATGTATATGTGTCTGAATCTGAATCTGTTTATATGTCTGTGTATCTGTATCTATCTGTGTGTCTGTATCTGTATGTCTGTGTATATCAACATGTATCCCTATGTGTGTCTGTCTTCTGTATGTCTGCATATCTGTATCTGTGTTTATTTGTGTGTCTTTGTACGTCATTGTATATCTGTGCATGTGTCTTTGTCTGCATGTCTGTGTATCTGAATCTGTCTGTGAGTCTGTATCTCTTCTCTCTCTCTCTCTCTCTCTCTGTGTGTGTGTGTGTCTGTGTGTCTGTGTCTGTGTGTCTGTGTATGTCATTGTATACCTGTGTGTATCTGTATGCATGTCTCTGTGTCTGTGTCTCTCTGTATGTATGTGTATCTATATCTGTGTGTCTATGTCTGTGTGTCAACCTCTGTGGACATTGAGTATAGAGAAATCATTGAGGTATCTCTCTTGCCCTCTGTAGGAATCCTGGTATAAAACTAAGTGTGAAGGCTACCCACATAATTGGAAAAAAGGGAAGATTGAATTTGAAGCACATAACTAAAATAGACTGGCCCATTACCATAGTATAAGAGCATGCTGGGAAATAGTAGTTGATGATCTTTGACTACTTCACATTTATATGATCATATTATAGACAGCTTCATTTAGTGGATCACCAAAGTGAAGACATGGGTGGTTTACCCATTGGCCATGAAGGTGAGGGGGGCCCTCACTAGAACTGAGCCAACACCCATACCATTTCTTGAATTCCTAAAACAGCTAGCTAGATAAGACTCTTCAAAACCTCCCTGCCCCAGGTACTTTGTTGTAATAACAGAAAGCTGACTAATAAAAAACAATGTAAAAATACCCAGGATTCCACAAGGTCAAATTGTCTATGTCTGACTTCTAATAAAATGTTATATATCGTACTTCTTTCTCAATTCATGTTTGCAGCCCTACTTTATTGATTGTGTGTTATTATTTCCAGGTACACTGAAGGTAGCAGGTATTATACGTCTTTCACTAACTTCTGCTATATCCTGAGTTTTCAGCAGCTTCCACTAGGTCATTAAAGTTGCTCTTCTGCCTTTTGGGGATCATTCTCTCTCTCTCTCTCTCTCTCTCTCTCTCTCTCTCTCTCTCTCTCTCTCTCTCTCTCTCTGTGTGTGTGTGTGTGTGTGTCTCTCTCTCTCTCTGTCTCTCTGTCTCTCTCTTCTCTTTCTCTCTGCTAAAGTACCTGAAGCCACTATTTTTAAAAGCAGAAATCCCACCACTCACCAGGTTTCCAGTAGTAAACATCAGTATTCTTTGACATAGGGGATTCTGATTAGATTGGCATCGTCAAGGACAGACAGTTGCTTTGTGGTGTTTCACCTCTGCCTATGTGCCTATGGCAGGCCAAAGAACACAAACTTAGGCGCAGGTGTCTTCTGCTTGGTTCTGAAAGAGTGAATATTTCCGGTGCTTAAACATTCATATACCCAGTTATATAAACCTAAATATAAAACTTTTCAACAGCTTTGAGGTGGCACCCCCATGTTGCGGAAAGTCGAACATTGTTAATTAAGTCCAATCTTGTCTTGAGGCAGGGAGAGCAGCGGAAGTCCCTCAGAGCTGAAGCTCTCATTTTTACAAAGCTCATCTCATTACTACAAGCCAATTTTACTGAAATTGGAACTACTGTCCAACAATAACATTGCCAACCATTCATGATGCGAATTCCTGTGTATGAATTAAGTCATGGTACACGTTTAAAGCCATGAGATGTTTGTTCTATAAGAAGCTGGTCAGAGACTAGGACTCACTAGCAGTCTTTGCAAGGGAAGCTGTCAGATCTGCCCTTTCTCCATTCTAAATCCCATTGAAGATTGTTCTAGGGGTGTGATTTTTGGTATTCTCCAAGTACTTCATCAGTGTGTCCTCTCCCCAGATGATGCCTGTGTACTGTTGGCATCACTGTCAGAGAAGCAAGAGGTCTGCCCACGCTTCTATGCAAGCAGACCATGGGGATTTGGTCCAGTCTTATGCTCACCTCCTTTTAGCACAGTATGACACTGGGCACACTTCTCAACAAAAATCTTCTTGCCTTTCTTAACATCGCCCTTTTCTTTTCCATTTTTTTATTTACATTTCAAATGTTATTCCCTTTCCTGGTTTCCTGTTTATAAGCCTACTATCCCACCCCCTCCCCTTCTTGTATAAGGATGTTAACCTTCCCCAACCACCCCTCCTTCCCACCTCCCCACCCTGACATTCCCCTACACTAGAGGGTCAAGCCTTGGCAGGACCAAGGCTTCTCCTCCCAGTGATGCCCAACAAGGCCATCCTTTGCTACATACGCAGCTGGAGCCATGGGTCCCTCCATGTGTACTCTTTGGATGGTGGTTTAGTTGCTGGGAGCTCTGGTTGGTTGTATTGTTGTTCTTTTGGGGTTGCAAGCCCCTTCAGCTCCTTCAATCCTTTCTCTATCTCCTCCAACAGGGATTCTGGTCTCAGTTGATTCTGGTTAATGGTTGGCTGCAAGCATTTGCCTCTGTATTTGTCAGGCTCTGGCAGGGCCTCTTAGGAGACAGCTATATCAGGCTCCTGTAAACATGTACTTCTTGGCTTCATCAATATTTTCTAATACACACACACACACACACACACACACACACACACACACACACACACACACACATAATCCCCAGGTGGGAAAGGCACTGAATGGCCATTCCTTCAATTCCTTCAGTCTCTGCTTCAAACTTTGTCTCCATATCTCCTCCTACGAATATTTTTCTTCACCTTTTTAAGAGGGCCAGAAGCATCCACACTTTGGTTGTCCTTCTTCTTGAGCTTCATGTGGTCTGTGGATTGTATCTTGGGTAATTCAAGCCTATCAGTGAGTACATATCATATGTGAGTGTTACCTCACTCAGGATGATATTTTCTAGTTCCATCCATTTGCCCATGAATTTCATAATGTCATTGTTTTGATAGCTGAGTAGTATTCCACTGTGTAGATGTACCATATTTGCTGTATCCATTCCTCGGTTGAAGGGCATCTGGGTTCCTTCCAGCTTCTGGCTGTTGTAAATAAGGCTGCTGTGAACATAGTGGAGCACGTGTCTTTGTCATACGTTGGACTATCATTTAGGTATATGTCCAGGACTGGTATAGCTGGGTCCTCAGGTAGTGCAATGTCCAATTTTCTGAGGAACCTCAAGACTGATTTCCAGAGTGGTTGTACCAGCTTGCAATCCCACCAACAATGGAGGAGTGTTCTTTCTCTACATCCTTGCCAGCATCTGTTGTCCCCTGAGTTTTTGATCTTAGCCATTCTGAATCTCAGGGTTGTTTTGATTTGCATTTCCATGATAACAAAGGATGTTGAACATTTCTTTAGGTGCTTCTCAGCCATTCCATATTCCTCAGCTGTGAATTCTTTGTTTAGCTCTGTACCTCATTTTTAATAAGGTTATTTGGCTCTCTGGAGTCTAACTTCCTGAGTTCTTTGTATATTTTGGATATTAGCCCTCTATTGGATGTAGGATTGGTAAAGGTCTTTTCCCAACCTGTTGTTGCCATTTTGTCCTAATGACAGTGTCCTTTGCCTTACAGAAGCTTTGCAATTTTATGAACTCCCATTTGTCAATTCTTGATCTTAGAGCATAAGCTATTGGTCTTCTGTTCAGGAAATTTTTCCCAGTGCCAATGTGTTCAAGACTCTTCCCCACTTTTTCTTCTTTTTGTTCTAGAGCTTTTAGGTGTGCTGTCAATATGCTCTTTCCAATTTCTTTCTGCAGGCACTCAGAACTATAAGTTTTCCTCTTAGCACTGCTTTCATTGTGTCCTATAAGTTTGGGTATGTTGTACCTTCATTTTCATTAAATTCTAAAAAGTCTTTAATTTTTTTCTTTATTTCTTCCTTGACCAAGTTATTATTGAGTAGAGGGTTGCTCCACTTCCATGTATATGTGGGCGTTCTGACATTATTGTTGTTATTGAAAACCAGCCTTAGTCTGTGGTGATCTGATAGGATGCATGGGATTATTTCAATCTTCTTGTATGTGTTGGGGCCTGTTTTGTGACCATTATATGGTCAATTTTGGAGAAGGTACCACGAGGCACCAAGAAGAAAGTATATTCTTTTGTTTTAGGGTGAAATGTTCTATAAATATCTGTTAAATCCATTTGGTTCATAACTTCTGTTAGTTTCTCTATGTCCCTGTTTAGTTTCTGTTTCCATGATCTGTCCATTGATGGGAGTGCACTGTTGAAATATCCCACTATTATTGTGTGAGGTGCATTGTGTGCTTTGAGCTTTAGTAAGTTTTCTTTTGTGAATGTAAGTGCCCTTGCATTTACAGCATAGATATTCAGGAATGAAAGTTTACCTTGGTAGATTTGTCCTTTGATGAATATGAAGTATCCTTCCTTATCTTTTTTGATGACTTTTGGTTGAAAGTCGATTTTATTTGATATTAGAATAGCTACTCCAGCTTGTTTCTTGGGACCGTTTGCTTGGAAAATTGTTTTCCAGCCTTTTACTCTGAGGTAGTGTCTGTCTTTGTGACTGAGGTGTGCTTCCTGTATACAGCAAAATGGTGGGTCCTCTTTACGTATCCAGTCTGTTAGTCTATGTCTTTTTATTGGGGAATTGAGTCCATTGATATTAAGAGATATTAAGGAATAGTGATTGTTGTTTCCTGCTATTTTTGTTGTTAGAGGTGGAATAGTTTTCTTTTGGGTTTGTTGCAAGATTACTTTCTTGCTTTTTCTACGGTGTAGTTTCCCTCCTTGTGTTAGAGTTTTCCATCTATTATCCTTTGTAGGGATGGATTTTTGTGAAGATATTGTGTAAATTTGGTTTTGTCATGGAATATCTTGGTTTCTCCTTCTAAGGTAATTGAGAGTTTGCTGGATATAGTAGCCTGGGCTGGTAATTGTGCTCTCTTAGGGTCTGTATGACATCTGCCCAGGATCTACCTTTCATAGTCTCTGTTGAGAAGTCTGGTGTAATTCTGATAGGTCTCCCTTTATATGTTACTTGATCTTTTCCCCTTACTGCTTTTAATATTCTTTCTTTGTTTTGTGCATTTGGTGTTTTGACTATTATGTTATGGGAGGAATTTCTTTTCTGGTTCAATTTATTTGGAGTTCTGTAGGCTTCTTAAATGTTTATTGGCATCTCTTTCTTTAGATTAGGGAAGTTTTTTCTATAATTTTGTTGAAGATATTTACTGGCCCTTTAAGTTGTTAGTCTTTGCTCTCTTCTATACCTATTATCCTTGGGTTTGATCTCCTTATTGTGTCCTGGATTTCCTGGATGTTTTGGATTAGGACCTTTTTTGTATTTTGCATTTTCTTTGGTGGTTGTGTTACTGTTTTCTATGTTATCTTCTGCCCCTGAGATTCTCTCTTCTATGTCTTGGATTCTGTTGGTGATCCTTGTGTCTATGTCTCCTGATCTCTTTCCTAGGTTTTCTATCTCCAGGGTTGTCTCCCTTTGTGCTTTCTTTATTGTTTCTATTTCCACTTTTAAATCCTGGTTGGTTTTGTCCAATTCTTTCACCTGTCTAGTTGTGTTTTCCTGTAATTCTTTAAGGGTATTTTTGTGTTTCCTCTTTAAGGCTTTAAGGCTCTTTACCTTCATTGTTCTGCACTTCTTTAAGGGAGTTATTTATGTCCTTCTTAAAGTCCTCTATCATCATCATGAGATGTGATTTTAAATCTAAATCTTGCTTTCCTGATGTCTTTGGATATCTAATATTTGCTTTGGTGGGAGAACTAGGATCTGATGATGCCAAGTAGTCTTGGTTTCTGTTGCTTAGGTTCTTGGCCTTGCCTCTTGCCATTAGGTTATCTCTGGTGTTAGCTTGTCTTGCTATCTCTGACAGTGGCTTGATCCTCCTATAAGCCTGTGTGTCAGAACTCCTGTAGACCTGTTTTCTTTTAGCTGGATCTGGGAACAGAGAACTACTTCTGGGTTTGTGTGTCCTGAAGCCTCCAGACAGGTCGCTTGGAGCAGAAGAGTTGGTCTTACCTCTGCTTTCAGGTGTGTCAACTTTCAAGGCAACTGGTTTTTGGCTCTCAGTGTAGGCAGAAACCAAAAGGTTCCTGCCACTAACTGCTCCTGTGTTCCTGTATCCAGAGGGTACTAGGCAGATTCCTCTTGGACCAGGAATGTGAGCAGAAGTGGTGGTCTCCCCTGGGCTCTCAGGATTGTCTGTACTTCTGAGAGTCCAGCTCTTTCTCCAACTGGATTTGGGTACAGAGCAACATCACCAATTTTTAATTTCCTCTTTTTAGGCCCACGGCTTGAACATCGTGTATTGAAGCCAGACATTCTGATCATCCTAATGTCTTAGATAGTTCATATATATATATATATATATATATATATATATATATATATATATATATGTGTGTGTGTGTGTGTGTGTGTGTGTGTGTGTGCATGTCTCTGTGTGTTTATGTATCTATGTATGTCTGGTGTGTGTGTGTGTGTGTGTGTGTGTGTGTGTGTGTGTTTTAAGTGTGTGTGTGTGTGCATGTGTGTGATATATAAGTAGGGACATACACATGTCTTAGTGTGCATGTAGAGATCAGAGGACAGCTTTGTGGAGTTGGTTCTCTCCTTTTCCATTTTCATAGGTTTAAGGGATTGAACTCAGGTCTCCAGATTGCAAGGCAAGCACTTCTCACCACCTCTCTGGGCTGTTTCTCCACAGTTCAGTTATGCAAAGCTGCTCCTTCAGGGGAAAACAAGGGGGTTTTCTGACAGCTTCTTAAAACTATGATGTTACTCAACACTCACCCCCGCTAGTTGAATAATAAATTTGCATTCTGGATGGTCTTTGAGTAACTGTCTTCAAAGATAAAAGAAGCTTAAAGTTTAAAGGCAGAACACAGGAAAATAAAAAAAAAATGTAGCCTAGTCAAAGGTAAGCAGGATCAAAAATATAAAGTTCAAACAAGCTCTAAAAACCTTCACACCCTCACATTCTCTTCTTGTGTAATTAAACCATGTATTTTGGGTTTGTTTTTTTTTTAAAAAAAACCCTTTTATTTTATCCTTGGGGAAAAGCTATTCAGCTCTAAGATTTGTGCTTGTGTGAGCTCAGCCACCCTACTAGAAAACCTTGGGCGACAAAATCTCACCCAAACAAACCAGCATGGAAGAGGTTTTAAAGTAGAGTGAGGAACAATGACATCTCCCTTCCCAGAGATAGGTCTTCCAGGCTGAGAATCCAGTCCTGCTCTCCTCGAGATGTAATCAGACAGACAACATTCAGGCATCCTTGTCTTCCTTCCGTGAGACCAAAAATGCAGAATAAAAAGTAGCAGCGTCCTAGTCCCTTGCTTGGTGATGGTCTCATTCAAGCAGCTTCAGGCTGTCTTTGTCTGACCTTTCATCTCCTGTTACCTCAGAGCTGGAGAGCCCCTGTCATATAGTCAGGACATTTTCTGTAAGCAGCTACAACAGGCAAACAAAAGAAATACAGACGTTTACCCCATCTGCACCCACCACCACGTCTGCCTTCCTCTGTCTGATGAGAACTGGGGGGGAGGGGGAGTCAGAAGACTCCCAGCATTTGAAGGCTCATATTGATGGTGTACAGTTACTTTACTCTTTGCTGTGACTAAATACCTGGCAAAACAACCTAAGGGTGTGTGTGTGTGTGTGTGTGTGTGTGTGTGTGTGTGTTTCAGCTAATGGTTTGAGAGAATACAATCCCTCCTCTGTGGTGGGGAAGCTGATGGCAGGAGTGAGGGAGCTGGTCACATTGTGTCCAGTCAGGGAGCAGATAGCGATGAATGCTCGTGCTCAGCTCTTTTTCTTTTTCCTTTTTTCTCACCCTGGGATCCCAGTCCATAGGGTGGTGCCCACACCCAGGATGTCTTTCCTCCTTAGGTAGGCCCCTCCAGTAACACACACACACACACACACACACACACACACACACACACACACACACACACACACACAGGGACCTACAGACAGACAGACAGAGAGCCATGGTGAGGGGAGATTCTCCTAAGTGATTCTAAATGAAGATGAACCCCCACTGCGCCAATCCTGCTGACTTCTCCCCTGAGCACTGCTCCTTACACTTAGCTGCCCGTCCCCCTTTACTAGTCCCACTCATTAGAGGTATATACTGGCTCATTTATAGTACAAATTCAGCTTTTCCCTCAGTTACCATGTACTCAGAAACAGTCTAACACCAACATGAATACACACTTGGTGTGAGAAACCTCATGACATTGTGGTGGGTTTGACCCTGGCAAGCACCTGAGTTGAGCTGGGAGTGCCTGTCCCCCTGCTGGTGGCTTCAGGCTCCTCACCATAGCTGCTGCTCTTGGCTCAGGCCTGTTCCCTCCACCCTCCCTAGTATGTACAGTGCTCCATTGCCCTCAGACTCTTCTTCTCTCAACCCATACACTCCGCTCTTGTCAGTCAGCGATTCTTCACTTGCTGCTCTCCAGATAAAAACGGCCTCTTCCTCTCTCTGTCTCTCTGTCTGTTTCTCTCTCTCTCTCTCTCTCTCTCTCTCTCTCTCTCTCTCTCTCTCCCTCTCCCACTCTCTTAAGTTGCTCCTCTCTTTCCTATCTGTTCTTGTGAGACTTGGGTGTAACCTATCTCTGATTAGTTCTGTCAAATCTTTCTCTGTTTCATCACTTTGTCTGCCCTGCAATTAGATGCCACTTTCCTACATGGCTGCTTTCTTCTACATACTAACTTTACCTTCATTGTTTGGGATTAAACATGAAAAACAGGTATGTCTGTATTCCAGCCAGACGTATGCTGTCATTCCAGCAGGATCATACAAGCCTAGAAAGTCTTTGGATGTGATCCCTTGCCAGAGCAGCCATTTTGCTGGATTAAAATTTCTTTACATTTTTTGAGACCATGTCTCATTATGTAGTGCTAGCTGGCACAGAAGTTACAATATAGACCAGGCTGGCCTCAGACTCACAAGATCTCCCTGCCCCTTCATCCTTAATGCTGGAATTAAAGATGTATATGAAGATGGCCACATTCCTTGCCCCAGCTCCCACCCACGTGAACTCTGCACTGGCCTGTGACTTTTACTGACAGATAGACCTGAGGTTTGGAAGCAAACAAGACAAGCAGCAGTCTAGGAGAGAGGCCCAGGCCTCTGGGATCAGGTAGAGAGAACATTCTCTGCTGCACAGTGGGGGCAGTTTGGGGTTTTCAAAGCTAAGGGTCTACGAGCCACGAAGTGAAGGAGGAGACCTTGGAGGGAGTCCTTAGCAGACTAGCTGAAAAGGCGTAGGAAGAAAAGTCATTTTCACGATCAAGCAGGCTGAAGTTGGCTAAAGAAAGGAAAATGAACTGTATCCTTCCCCCAAGTTCTGCGAAACTGGAGACTGTGGATTCACATGAAGAGGAGGAAAAAAGGAAGAGCCGAATTGGTAGAGCCACTCCAGGAGGTGGAGCCACTCCAGGAGGTGGAGCCACATAGAGGAAGTGCCAGAGTCTGACAAAGCCAGGCCTCACTCTACTGCTCACCAGATACAAGTGCATTGCCAGAGCAATGGTTGCTGCAAAGGACTTCAAGATGAGGACTGAGGCAGGGAGACCTCAATGCGGGAGCCAGTGTCCTGCCTAACTCACTTTCCTCTTCCTCAGGAACATGCACAGTTTGCATTTCCTAAGCTCCGGCCCATGCCATGGTCAGGTGTCTGTGTTTACACTGGTGGAATGACAGCGTGTGGTGTGTGCTGCTTGTCCGCGTGGCCCAGAAAAGTCTCCAGCAGTCAGAGTCTGAAACACTGTCTGAGAGAGCTGCCTTCCCAACTACATAACCACTTTTCTCACTGCTGTGACTAAACGGCAACTTACGGAAGGAGGGGTTCACTTTGCCTCAGGTTTCTTTTTAGATTTATTTATTATTTTATGCACTTGTGTACACTGTCGACTGCCTTCAGACACAGCAGAAGGGGAATCAGATCCCCGGATGGATGTGAGCCACCAAGTAGTTGCTGGGAATTGAACTCAGGACCTCTTGAAGAGCAGTCAGTGCTCTTGACCACTGAGCCATCTTTCCAGCCCTGCCTCATGATTTTAAGGAACAGTCCATCATGGTCTGGAAGTCATGGTAGCTGGAGTTTGTGGCAGCTGATCACACTGCACCTGCCTTCAGGAAATGCACACACATGCACTCACACACACACACACACACACACACACACACACACACACACACACACGACTGCTGATACTAACTTCATCCTCCTCTTTCTTCTTTTCAGGGTCCCAACCCACAGAATGGAGCCACCCACATTTAGGATGGGTCTCCCATTTCAGTTAACCTAATCTAAAACTCCCCTTGCAAAGATTTGCCTTGACGAGGTTAATCTCCTAGGTGATTCTAGATCCCATGAAATGGATAATCAATACTAATTATTCCACTAACTGTGTCAAGAAATAAGTGTGCGTTATGTCGTGCCGCTGCCATCTGGGGGTCATTTTGTTCTGACAGCTACTGCATTCTCCTTATGAGATTGCTGAAGAGTTGGTGGGAAGTTAGCTACGGATGTGGCCAGAGGAGGAAGAAGATCAAAGGTAAACCAAGGTGTGGCTCGGGTTCCGCCTTTTCCAGGCTCCACCTCTTCCGGGTTCCACCTCTTCTGGGTTCCACCTCTTCCGGGTTCCACCTCTTCTCTGGCAGGGAGCATTAGCTAGGAGAGGACAGGGCAAAGTCCAGACGTGGTAGGGTCTGCTGTCTGCTTCTTCCCTATGGGGTGCCAGAAACCGCTGCCTGCCAGGCCAGGAAGGGGACAGCAGAGTGTGGAAAAAGCAGGATCCTGATCCTGTTGGGAGTGAGTGGTGAGGGGGAGCCCAGCAGAGGATAGGGCCTTCTCTGAGAACTTCAAGCAAAGACTTTTCCCATGATCTTTAATGAAGCAGCTCTCTGAGACGATCTTAGTTTGTTCCTATTTATTGGGGGCGGGTTTGAACACATACCTTTTATTCGGGGTGAGCCAAGGGTTATATAGTTTTTGAGGAAGAGGAATATCCAGGGAGGAAAGGTCATTTATTGCGGCTACTGCGACGCCTCATTAGCATGGGAAGGCTTTCCAGAGCTGAGTACTGGCTGACTGCCTGTGATAACCTGATGGGATATCGTCTGGGTACCTGACCTGAGGCAGGCACCGAAGCAGAGAAGGAGCTAGCCCTACTCCTGCCAATCTCACATTTTGAGACTTCTGGAGTTTGAATATACGCCTGTTCGTCAGGTCCCCGCCAATTCCTCTAGTGTTAGGGACCATGTGCCCTGGGAGCTCCTCCCACACTCTGAAGAGGAGTGAAGAGAAGCAAAGGAAGAGCTTGGGGGTGAAGGAAAGTGCCCCTAACCAGAAACCCCAAGCTGCAGGACCCCCAAGCAAGAAGAGGAGACTGTCAAGGAGCTGCTGCTGTTAGCAGTAAAGTGGTAACCATGGCAACAGGCTTGTAGCAAGGCCACCAGAATCCAGTGACCAGGTAGGGATAAAAACCAACCGGAAAATGTTATTAGACCCTATGGAAGATGAGCCAGGCTGAGGTGGGACCCTGGCTTCCACGTGCACAGTGCGTGCACAGACTCTCCTTGCCCTGCCCTCTCTCCACAATAGCTCAAAGCTTTCCACACTCAAAATGGCAGATGAGCAGGTGAACCGCTGTGGGACTGGGGGTTGGCTCCAGTCCTCTCCTCGCCCACGTTTCTATCTTTCACTTAAGAACTTCTCACAGTTCATCTCTGGCTGCTTCCCAGACAGAGTTCAGCCCAGCCAGCCACCCCCACGAGTGTTAGTAGATGACATCCAGCTCCAAGCACTAATAACCCACGGGAGAGAGGAAGGAGCTGGTTGGGAGGATAACTGATTGTTTGGGTGGATCTCAGAAACAAGTGCTTTCCACCCCTGTTTATCCGTTTGCTGTCTCCACCTTCTCCCAACACAGACTAAGTCCTCAGATGCTTTTACTAAATGCTTAAGAAATCTAAGCACTCCCAGCGTGTTTTCCTTTCCTGTTACAGTCTGTATTTCTGCTTCTAGCATTTTTATTGCTAATTTCAAACTCTGGGAAACCTTAACTCAGCTTCCTCCCACCACCCCCCATCTTCTGAAGCACTGGCAGAAGTATCGCCCTTGACATCCCTCCAGGCCCTGGCCCCAGTGTCCATCACTGCACTAAACAGGCGTACTGATAGACACCTGTAATCCTAGCAGTTGGGAGGTGGGGACAGGAAGAGCAGAAATGCTAACCTGGGATACGAGAGCCTCCCTAGTGTCCTGGTTAGTTTTCTGTCTTTGTGACAGAAGCCAGAGTTATTGAGAAGAGGGAACCTCAGTAGGTGAGGGGCGTTGTCTTGCCTAATAATTGTTGTGGGAGAGCCCCATTACTGTGGGAGTGCCACTCTCTGTCTGCTGTCCCGAGCTCTAAAGAACAGAGGCTGAGCAAGCCAGTAAGCAGCACTCCCCCATGCCTTCCATTCAGTTCCTACTTCTGAGCTCCTTCCTTGAGTTTCTGCTCTGAGGAGAGCCCTTGGTGCCGCTTCAAGGATATTGGCAAGAATGTTGACATTGGGCTAGGACAAGGGAGTGGGCTCAGATAAGAATATTTACACTGGGCTAGGCCTAGGCTCAAGATAAGGAATGCAGTGGAGGAACATCTTGGTCATCCTGACAAACCCCCAGACACAGTGACCACAGGACTTTGTTTATTGCCTTGTTTGTTCCTTGACGACTTTGTCTTTGATCTAGGAACTGACCCTATTCTTTGCATGTACATGGAATGGTATAAAAGCAGACAGGAAAAAAGTAAACCTGCTTCAGTACTGGCCGAAGTCGTGTTATAATGTTGTCTAATTGTCTTGTATTTATTTATTTTTTTGTAGAATATTTTATGTACTTACATTTCAAATGTTATCCCCTTTCCCAGTTCCCCCCTCTCTCATCCACCCTCCCCTGCCTCCATGAGGGTGCTCCCCCTCCCATCCACCCACTCATACTGCCCTGCCCTGGCATTTGCCTACACTGGGGCATCGAGCCTTCCCAGAACCAAGGGCTTCTCCCCCTATTGATGCCAGACAATGCCGTCCTCTGCTGCATATGCCGCTGGAGCCATGGGTCTCTCCATGTGTACTCTTTGGTTGGTGATTTAGTCCCTGGAAGCTCTGTGAGCTCTGGGGGGTCTGGTTGGTTGATATTGTTGTTCTTCCTATGGAGTTGCAAACCCCTTCAGCTCCTTCAGTCCTTTCTCTAACTCCTCCATTGGAATCTCTGTGCTCAGTCTGATGGTTAGCTGCAAGCATCCTCATCTGTATCAGTAAGGCTCTGGCAGAGCCTCTCAGGAGACATCCATATCAGGCTCCTGTCAGCAAGCACTTCTTGGCATCAGCAATAGTGACTGGGTTTGGTGGCTGCATATGGGCTGGATTCCCCAGGTGAGGCAGTCTCTGGATGGCCTTTCCTTCAGTCTCTACTCCACTCTTTGTCCCTATATTTCCTTTAGATGGGAGCAATTCTGGGATAAAATTTTGGAGGTGAGTGGGTGGCCCCATCCCCTAGCCTGGGGCCTTGTCTAACCTCTGGATATCATCTTTATAGGTTCTCTCTCCCTTTTGTTGGGCATTTCAGCTAATCTCATCTCTGTTGGGTCCTGGGATCCTCTTGCTTTCCTGGCATCTTGGACTTGCTAGTGTCTACCCCCAGTTCTCCCATCCCCCATTGCTACATACCTCTGTTCAAATTCCTGACCCTCTGTATGTCGTCCCTGTCTCCTCTCATACCTGATCCTGCCCCCTTTCCCTCAAGACCCTGTTGACTGACTGAGCTGGCTTGGTCACTGCATTAACTTCCCTCAGTGATGGCATGTGACCTAAGAGCTATCACTTGAAATAAGACTTTTCTTTTATCACAGAAATAGAAGTCAAACTAAACTATGACACTTGTATTGAAAAGGAAGCAAACAAAAATACAATAAAAGAGGCTACATTCTCAAAAGAAACACAAATAGCTAATAAACATTTTTAAAAAGTGTTCACCATCCCTAGCCATCAGAGAAAATGCAAGTCAAAACTACTTTAAAATTCTATCTTACCTCAGTAGTTAGGAAAAGAAAATTGCCTGGATGCCCCTCGTCATCTGATGAAGGGATAAAGAAACATATGCACAGTGGAATCTTACTCAGCACTAACTAAAGAAAAATGAAATTATGAAGTCTGCAGGGAAATGGATGGGATGGAAGAAAAATTTATACTAAGTGAGGTAACTCAGGCTCAGAAAGACATACACCATATGTTCTCCCCCGTGTGTGGATCAGAGCTTCAAACTAAATTTTCTGTTTAACTTGGAATGGCTGCAGAGACCAGAAAGCTAGAAATAGGTCATGGGTAGAGGAGAGACAGATTTGAAGAGGGCTGAGTAATAAAATGCTTACCAAATAAAACTAGAAGAAATAAACACTGGAATTTAGACAAGGAAGGGGGACGGGTGGGCAGAAGAAAGAATGAGAGAAACATTACCCCAAATAAGGAAACTTATTACTCTATAAACTAATTAAAATACACTTTTACCAAAAAGTTTAAAAGGAGATACACTACATGACTAGATAACGCCTATCTTAGATGCCATGGGTGATCAAACAAGATTCCTGGCACTGCTGTAGGATACCCCTCTGTGAGTTGTAAGTTGGGAAGACCCAAGCAGCTTTGAAAACAACAAAGCTATTGCCCTTGCCCTTGATTGTTTGCTGATAGTAGGCAGTAAGATCCTGTTTCTGAAGAGACCACAAACCTTCACTACAGGACAGAGAAGTCCTTGACAGAGAAGTCGTGCTAGAACTGAACTGGAAGCTCCCTCTCCACTGGTTAGGATGTGTAGTACTGGAAGGCTATGTAAGCTGCTGGGGTTGGGAGAGCCATGAAGGGTCTTACCTAACTGTGAATCCTACCATCTATAATACCATCTGCCCAGCAAGATGTGCCACCGGTACAATGATGGCGACTGTTAGGGAGGTAACCAACTGCATTCTGCTTGGATTTGAGCCTGCTCTACAAGAGGAAATCATGTATGGACAGAAACCTGCGGTTGGCGATGTCATAAGCCCAGGTAAGAATTTGCTACTGTTGTTTTGATAAATTGTTATCACATCAAACTGCCTTCAAATGTGTGTGATTATAATCACAGACAAATGCTACTCTTAGCTTCGGTCAGGGAAGCTTCTCTCAGCAATGAGTAGTGGTGAATGTGGAGACTCATGGTTGTTGAAGATGCTAAAAAATAAGTACCAGAGGAGTGGTCAACCTTAAACAAGACATTCCTGCCACTCCCCGTGAAGCTCAGGGATGGTGCAGAATAGCTGATGATGGGGAAGGCTCTGAAACTGTCTTGTGCTCATGGTAGGGCCATTGTGATGATTAACTCATAGCAGCTGCAGATGCCTGCACTGGACTGTCAACAGTTGGTCAAGAATTGGGGAGGGGCTTGTGGGCTCCTACCCCTCCCTGGTGACCTATCGGCTACTGGTGGATGCTGAGGGTGGGGGTGCTGTTGTTTTTAGTTAAATGCCCACTGATAAGTCTACCAGGCTTCAATGGGAGTCCCACATCTCTGCACACACAGATAGCTCTGGTTAAACTCAGTGGGTCACAAAACAGTACATAAAGACATGAATGTAGGAAAGGGATTTGTAAGGGAGAGAGGTTGTTGATGGGGGTGGGACGCAGATAACAAAAGATTCCTGTATAAAGCTGTCAAATAGACAAATGTAGTTAATGGAAAAGGAAAATAAGGGCAGTTCTCAAAAACTTACCAAGTCACCGTTCTTAAAGATATAGAATGAATATGTGTTAAAGTCCGTATCTACCTCACCCATTGAGGGAACCCAACAGATGCTCTAACGGGCCTAGGGGGGGAAGCCAAGGAACACAAGCATGTGCAGCCAGCCTTTGTCTTTCCAGGCCCCACACTCGTAGCAGCTTAAAAACACGCGGGATTGGTCTGTGCAGAGACTGTTACCATCACTCCCTAAACAAGACACAGCATAGTAATTATTCACACAGCTCTCACACAGACCTGGTGCGTGTCCCTTTCTCTCTCCCTCCCCTACCCCTTCCCCACGCCGATTTCCTGGCTTTGGTCCTTGGGGCCAGTGAACTCCCCTACCTGAGAGCAGCTTCCCAAGAAACTTGCCTTTAATATAATCTAATCTGGCTTGAGTTGGCTCACTTCACCGGCGGAGAAATAACCTATCAGTAGCCTTTATTGTTCCCAGTCCCTATGATCCTACAAATGCCCCGGAAAAGTCTTGGTTTACATTTCTTTGAAGTCTCATCTTACATGGCGAGGCTACCATATCCAGATGTGCAGTCAACTATTATTCTAGATGGTTCTGTGAAGGTGCTTTTTGGAACACAGTTAACACTTAGGAAAAGCAGATTATGGCCTTATCCAATCTGCCAAAAGCTTTCACTGAATAAAGACTGGTAGATAGGTCCTGATAAAAGGGGCGTGAGGTCCAGCAAGATGGTTGAGTGGATAAAGGTGGTTGCTGCCAGGGAGAAGAAGTGGGTTTGATCCACATGGAGGAAGAAAACTGACTCCCTACAAGTTAGCCTCTGACCTCCAGGTACATAGTGTGGCACACGCACACCACAATAAACAGACAGACAGACAAACAAACAAATAAATGTAATTAAAAGAAATGAAGGTGAGCTCTTCCAGGAACCCCAAGTCTCCAACTTGCTGGTCCAATCCTCAGATTCTCAGGTCTTTATGTCTCCCCTATAATGTGCACCCATTTCTAAGATCACCTCTCTCCTGGTCATTCTGCCTCCCTGGAGAGCCCTGGTAAAATTACTCTGAGGAAAGCAGACTCCCCAGATGCTTTCAAAGTCTGATAAAGCCTGTGGCTTCCTGACTAGCTTCTGTACAGAGCAGGTCAGCATATGGTCACCTTCTGTACAGGTAGCTTTGCATATGGTCACTGTGTACCACCCTCCAATTCAGGCGGCAAAGCTCACCATTTATTGATTAGGAGGAGAAGAAGAGTGAGGCTTAAAAGCAGAGGCAGATGATGTGATAGGCGGCCTTTCCTGATTTTAACATTCTGGGGAAACCCATAACTGACCTAGGAACATGGGCTCCTGCTTCCAACTCCCAACTTAATGGAGTCTGGGTTTTCCAGGTCACATATCTGTGTGAGTTAGAAAGGGGGTCCTTAAAGCTGAAAACACACGTTTGACTTCTGGGTTTATTAAAGCTGGGATAAGATGAGGCTGAAAAGGCTGGTTGGGGGCTGAGTCTGATCTTTCATGACAAAACAGCCAGCACCCCAGACTGTTTGAGTCATTACCCCAAATACACCAATGACTGTTGGAAGCAGACAATACTCCCATTTTTTGCTTTTTAGGCACAGAAAACACCACAATGACACTGAGGTCCTTAAAAGTGTCAGGCTCTGTTCACAGTTCCTGATAACATCTTCTTTTTATTACTTTCCTGTTGCTCTGATAAAATACCTTGACAAGAGAAAAAAGGACTTCTGCTGGCTTTTAGTTTCAGAGGGGACACAGCCCATCATGACAGGAAAGGGCCAGGTAGCAGAAGCATGAGGTCAACCTGGCAGTCAGAAAGTGGAGTCATCAATTCATCCCCATACAAGAAGCAGAGGGAGTGGGGGATGGAGAGAGAGAAAGACAGAGACACAGACACAGAGAAACAAAAAGATATGGAGATAGAGAGAAGCAGAGACAGAGAGACAGAGATAGAGAAGGGGAGAGAGGAAGATAAGGACAGAGACACAGAGACAAAGAAACAAAGAGAGACAGAGAGAGACAGAGAGGTAGAGTTGCCCCAGTGATTTCCTGGGGCAAGCCTCCACCTCGTGGAGGCTCTATAACCTCTTCGAAGTACACCACAAAATAGGGGTCGAATTTTCAAATCAGTAAGCCTATGGAGACGTTTGTTATTCACACTATAACATCTTCTAACATCTTTTATTTTCTTAATGAATAAGAACACTGGAGGGATTACACAGTATTACACAGTGAAATGGCTTGCCCAAGGCCACAAAGCCAGCCAAGAACAGAGACAAAGATTTCCCCCAGGTACACTCTCTGTGGGCAGAAATGTGAGACTAGAGATTTGATGGAGAAAAGGCCAGAAGATGTGGCCAGATGGCAGACAAGGGAGGATGGTAGGAGACAGCATCGCTGTACCAGGGATTCGAGAGTTAGGCTAAGGATTGTGTGATGGTTTTCACCCTTCCTTCCAGCCCAGTTCTTAAGTCTCTGCCATGGACCCTCAGTGCCTCCTGTAGGAGGAGTGAGTGTGTGAGGTGTTGTCATTGGTCATGCTATGATGGAGTTTTATTCAGGCATGACCAGGATCAAAATTATGATACTGCACAAAGTTGTAGAAACCATGTTAAGCAAATAAGGCAGACTCCGGATGATAAGCGTTTTCAGTCTTTCATTCAAATGCAGATTCTAGGTGAAGTGTCCTTAAAGTAGAAGGGGTTTGGGGGAGAGAAGGGTGGGAATAATCACAAAGCCGGAGGTAGGAGGGGGAGAAAGACAAATATGTGGAATCTGCATTTAAAAGTACAATCTGTATCTACCCATGTGTCCACCCACCCATCAACTACCCATAAGATAACAAGAGCCGAAGGGGCTGCTTGGGAGGAGACATGCGATGGTGGGAACAGGGAGGTTGCCATGCAGGCTAAACAAGGGTACAGTGCCTACACACATGAAAATATCAGAAAGAAACCTTGATGCTCGTAGGAATGTTAGGAAAAGGCCTTGACTTGTTTGCAGCAGTTCTCCAGCTTTTACCTGCAGCCGTGAGTGCCCTGTCTCAGAGAAACTTCCCCAGACAAGGAGCACATCTCATGGAACACACCCATGGTGACCCTCGGTTACCCACAAACTGACAGCAGTGGGGCAGACGCCTTTGCTGTACAAGGAAGTAACATTTTAGGGTTATTTGTTCCTGCGCAAAAGGTAACTAATGTATGTCTTTGCCTTTTTCCCCAAAGACCGTGAATTCTGTATATTTAAAAAAAAAAAAAGTATCTTCTTTCATCTCTGGAACCCAAGGGGTTTCAGTGGTGAACAAAACCAAATTTTGTCTTCTGACTCTGCATGTTCCATACCAGAAGCCGTCTGGGAGAATAGAACAACACTCATCTAGTTACTCACTGTAGCGGATGGAGCAGACTCACCTCGTCCATGTGAATCTGCTAAGCACACCATGGGCATCCAACATGGCGGCAGAGACGTCACCGCCTTCCAAGCGTGTGGATAGCATTGATTTGCCACACAGAGAGAACAGTTTCAAACCTAGACAGAGGCTTTATTTTTCCAGGGCTGGAGTATTCCATTATGGGTTAGCAAAGAAATACAAGGACAGATGTTTCCTGCTGAAAAGGCCACCAGGGAAATGGCCCGGCCATGCCGCACTCACGCTGAGAGTCCATGCTGTCGTCTATGTAAGTACAAAGAGATTTAACCTTCCTAAGTGGAAGGAGCAAAATTGGAAAATGCATTTTCTTATTTTTATTTCTCATGTCTCACTTGGAAACGATCAACAGGAGTTATGGTTTGTCGTGTACCGGAGGAGAAAACATGGTGGAGAAAGCCTAGACTAATCGTTGTGTTAGTCAGCTTTCTGTCACTGTGACAAAACACCTGAGATAATCAACTTATAAAGAGGGAAGGTTCTTTTGGGCTCAGAGTTTTGAGGGTTCAGACCATGGTCAGGTGGCTCCCCTGCCCTGGAGACTGGGGTAGCCAGCACTTCACATCGGAAACACAAACGACAGTGGGAGGAGGAGAGGCTCAGCTCCCAGCATTCCTTTCATGAACTGAATGAATTTCCAGTGATCTTCTTCTGCTATTCCCTGTACACAAAGGACCCCAGACCTCTTACAGGTGTGGACACAGGGCTTTTGGCGGCAGTCAACCCAAACCACAGTACTAGTGCCAGTGACAACAAAAAGGTAAAAAGACAAAGAAGGGCTCCAAAGCCAGTGAACACGCAATTACAAGAACAGACGTGACTCACTACAGGGAGGTAAGGAGACAGGCATTTCTTACAAGCTCCGAGGGAACATTTCCTCATCTGTGTGACCACTCCACCATAGTGATGCCTCTCCACCATAGCATATGTAAGGATAATAATAGATAACCTAAATGATAATCGGCATGTAGAGTCAATCAATAAACATTAATGTTAGTGATCATATTCTTCAACTTCAATTCTTAACCTCTCTTTAATATTCTAGTCTAAAATCTCGTTCACCCCCTGCTGCCTAGACTTAACCAGAGCCTTTCTGCTACCAGGGCGATCATCTGACTCTTTTGAAACAGTTGTAAAAGACACGCACGTCCATTTTTCAAATCCATTCATTCGTGCATCCATGCCTAAATTCAACAGGTCTTTCTGCCCAGGCACTGATGGACAGGTTTTCCTAGGTAAGTATGGTTTGTCACTGGCCATGGATAGCGGGTAATAGAGGGAGGGGTGTCTGGCAAGAGGAGGGAGTGTCTGGCGAGGGGAAGGGTGTCAAGTGAGGGGAGGGGTATCTGGTGAGAGAAGGGTGTCTGGGGAGGGAGGGGTGTCTGGGAGGGAAGGGTGTCTGGGAGGGAGGGGTGTCTGGTGAGGGAGGGGTGTCTGGTGAGGGAGGGGTGCCTGGTGAATGAGGGGTGTCTGGTGAGGGAGGGGTGTCTGGTGAGGGAGGGGTGTCTGGTGAGGGAGGGGTGTCTGGTGAGGGAGGGGTGTCTGGTGAATGAGGGGTGTCTGGGGAGGGAGGGGTGTCTGGGAGGGAGGGGTGTCTGGGAGGGAGGGGTGTCTGGAGGCATGGATGTGGGTGACCTGGTCCAGATAGCAGAAGAAGAACCAGATGGAGCAGAAGAGCCAACCCTGCCTCTTACCTATTGGGTGACCTAGCCAGGCAGTGCTATAGAACTTGCCCTAGTGGTGCAGATGAGAGAGAGAGAGAGAACAGACAGGCTAACTAACTCAGCTACCACACAGGCCCAGATCCAGGGCTCTGAATTGGCCCACCCCAAAGTCTATATCATCTGTAAACAATTGGGATGTATGAAAGGGCCAATCCTGCTGTCCCAACGCTGCAGGATCTCCATGACATAGTAATAACAGGATAGCCAGGAGGAGTCCTGGTAAGGATCCAATATTGATGGTGTCACAGAAGCCAGAGACCTGGAATCAGGCCAATGACTCAATGCCATGAACATTTGCATGTGAAGATGTGTGGACAGAGGGGTAGACTGTGGGACACACTGTGACACAGTACAGCTTCCATGATGAGATGTTTTCTACATTGTGTTTGTGTGCGTGCGTGCGTGCGTGCGTGCGTGCGTGCGTGTGTGTGTGTGTGTGTGTTTGTTTATTTTGAGTGGGAGTTTGCAAGGGTGAAGGGAGGATATGAGGGGACATGGTGATGAGCGGGACTGGGTGATGTGAAACTCCCAAAGAACCAAAAAAATGTTTATAAAAGAAACAAAGAAAAAAGGCAGAGCATCCATGGATAAACACAGTTGTTAGTTGGGAGAAGTCAGAATGGGAACTTCTGTCTGCACCCTCCCCCGGCCCAAACTCATGAGCTGGGAAAGGGGGAATCAGGAAAGCAGAGGGAGGAGCTGGAGATTTGAAGACAGAGAGCAGGAAGAAACAGAGGGTATAAAGACCCAGGCAGCATGGGATGACCAGCAGCTCAATGAACAAGACTTACCTGTGTGGTTGTGGAGATGTGTTTCAGCCACAGGGGTTTCCTGAGGTGAGGGGCAGAGAGAAGCATGGGGCTGGATTTGAACAAAGTTTTTACCACACAGATGTTTTGAGTCAAAGGATGCGATATGAAATTTAGTGGAATGTGAGAAGCATGTGTGTGTGCATGTGTGTGTGTATGTGTGTTTAAGACAGCCCATGAGGACCTGAGTTTTGATGCCCACTATTCACATTAGAAGCCCAGCACAGTGTTCCTATACCCCATGTATCTTTCTCCATCTCAGTGCTTAACCCCAATGTTAGCAAGCCCCCTACCACTGAGCTACACTTGCTCAAGCAAGTATTAAACTTGGACCAGGGGATACAGGCTGGGTAGGCAGGGAAGTAGACCTTATGGTGGGAAGAGAATGAGAAACAGTGCGTCCTTGTTCCTGGGAAGTCTGAACAGTGGTAGGGGAAATGTGGAGAGGCATGACTAGAACCTGTTCTATGAGTCACACAAGAGTTCGGGCTAAGGTAAGACTTTGAAGCACTCATCTGAAGAGAGGCCAGGGCAGAGATTTTTCAGTCATCACTACCTGGGTCTTGCATCCTCAGTAAACATTTAGAGGAGAAGCAAGTCTGTACCTGTCTCCCTACGTTTAGAGCACAGTGTTCTGAGTTCAACAAGTACCTCATGAATATTATAGGTGTACACTGAATTTTAAATAAATAACCACTGAGGGAGAAAGCCTTTTGATTGGGTGCTGGGACTCAGACTTTGTGCTATAAACTGCTAGCTTCTGCACCTCTCCCTCGAACTTCCTTCCTTCCACAGCACTGAGGTCAAATTATTGAAATCCCTGGCTTGGAGAGTTGAGTCATGCTTTTCCTTATTCAGGACCAAGCACAAAATTCCACCACCAGAGACCAGAGACCAGAGACATAGCTCCCCAGGAATCTGCTGTGTAAGCATGAGGACCTGAGTTCAGATGTGGCGTGCATGCCTGTCATCATAACCCGGGGAGGCAGAGGCAAGAGGGTCCCCGGGTTCACTGGCCCATCAGTCTAGCTGTCTCTGGAAGCTCTAGGTTCAGAGAAAGACCATGGTGCGTAGGCCAGCAGCCACTGTCTCAGCATTGACATCCCACAGCAGCCATGTTACGTTACAGTCATTTCAGAGCAGTACACGTTCACTAAAAGGAAGAAAATTGGGCTATTATGTAAAAACTGCCTAAAACAAAGCTGTGCTTCTGTCGGGGGAATTCGCAGAGGCCTTCGCACAGACACTTCAAAGATGTAAAAAGAACCGATTTTCACATCTGTTTTATGTAAGTGGGATTATGACTTTAACCTGAATTCCAGCAGGTTGCTAAATACTTAGTCTGTGAACTACCGAATGCTTTGGAAGCTGTTGTCGGTCAAAACCAGCTTTAGTGGCAAGCTCAGCCAAACAGCAGAAGGAAAACACTCTGTGGATCATGGACTGAGAGGATGGAAATTATCCAAGATTGATTGATTGATTGATTGATTGATTGATTGATTAGAACAAGCCGTGACAAATGACATGCACTGCGGTACCCTGGACGCCAAGGTTTACAGTGTTCAAACAAACCTGATCCCAAAGAGAAGCTTTGGTGAGGAGGGAAAACGATGGCCTAAGTTAATCCTCTGGTAAGAGCCCATTCCTCTCCACTTTCCCTGTACAGCGTTCTTCAGGGAGAAAGAGGGTAGCGCCCCTCTCTCCCTTCTGTGCATCTCTTTTCCTGACTGAGCACACCACCACCCTTTGCAGCGTTAGTGACTCATTTTGAAAGTGTGAATTTTCAATAGAAACATTCGCAAAGTTATTGTGTTGATGGATTAAAGAAGGCCCAAGGGCCAGCAGGAGGGCTCAGTGGCTGAAAGAGCTTGGTGGAAGCTTACAGCCCGGAACCCAGAAGCCACATGAAGGTGGAGGGGAGAACCAGTTCCCAAAAGTTGTCTTCTCATCTCCACGAGCACGCGGTGGTTCACTGGAGTCTGCACATGCACTCATACCCTTGTGAACACACACATAATATTGAGAATAATAATAACATATAAAATTTAAAAATACCTAAATTTGTTTTTTTTAAAGCAAATCTAGGTAAAACCTTAAAAATATACACGTGGAAATGTCCAATTACGGTGAAGGTGGGGCGGGGTGTGCCATATACAATCTGTCGCAGTGGTGGCTTGTTCTCTCCCTCCACCGTGTGAACATCACGGTTGAAGCAGCATAGGGCACCTTCTTCATACAAGTGGTCCTGTTCATTCTTGCTCAGACCTAAAGAACTAACTGTAGCAACAGGGGTCTCTCCTGGGTTCTGTCTGTTTACTTCCTGACTCTTAAGGGTCACACTATAAGGGATATGTTGACTTTCGGGAGGCGGCTTAGAAATGGCTGCTGTGGGGGCTGATAAAAATGACTTCCAAGAAATTAAGAACCCATCGCCGGTGTTCTTAGAGATGAGCTTACTGTCTAAAACTTGTGTTACCACAGAGGACACACCTCTGTGGTTTTCTATTACTCAGGTGGGCGGCAGCCTCCTTATCTTCAGGTGTGTGTACCTCACATGTAGTTTATTGACCATGCAGGTTTACACATGGAGGCTTAATTATAAACGTAGTGCACGTGTTAAATATAGCAGCAACATAATATGCATTTTACTTTGAAAACAAAACCACATCTATTTTAAATTATAATAAATTTGCGGTGCATTAAGGGAAATTGCCATCTCCAGTTCACGAGCAAGGGAATTCCTGCTGACAACCACTCGATGGAAAATTAAACATGATGCATACGGCATCTCTGTGGTCACTGTGAATTGCAAATATATGCTAAATTTTGAGTGTTTAATTCTTCAAGGCATTGTAGTTATATAAGTGCTTATTCTGTGGAGACTTTGGGAATATGTTCTTAGAAGAAAAATTATAGTCAGTTGATGAAAAGACTATAAATAACTGGCCAACTGTATCTTCCTTGTGCAAACCTTACAGAGTGGGAAAATGAAGACTGTCTCTCACAAAGCCCAACTGTCACTTGCAACCAGGAGTTTTCAGGTTTCTCTCATCTCTGCTTCTGTTTCTTCCAGCCTTTCTCATGCTTTGCTTCTTTGTTTCTTGGACTCTACTTCTTTGAAATTCTACTATTCTCTCCCCCCTCCACACACAACCATGTCCATCTTCCTCCCTCTCCTTCTGCCTCTCCCCTCTCCCTCTGCCTCCCCTCCCCTACCCCCTGCATTCGTCTGTTACCTTCTACCACATGTCCTGGGTGTTCCAAAGCTGGGCATCTGATGCAGGCTGGGTCGGCATACAGCAATGATGTGTGTTGGGCTGAGCCCTGAGATGCTCTAGGCTTCATTTTGCCTTGTGTCGAATGGTACCTATGTCTGAGAAGTCCCTCAGCATACCCTGGGAGCAAAGTTGACGACAGAAGAGTACAGTCACTCCATGTGATGACGAATGAGTCACCTTTAACTCAGAGTCCATGAGCACTGATTTAAAATGAGATCCACCTAGCGTGTATTTTATAATTACTGTATCATCTGTTTTCACACACACACACATTCTTATTTATTTCTTATTATAAACCATGACACATTTTGCCATAGTTCATTGACTCTACAATGGCATTAATTACAATGGAACCACTACTTTATGTACCACTGAGACGAAAAGAATATTGCCAAGTTAATTTTGTCAGAGTGTTCTTATCACTTGGCTTTTTGTCATGTGCACAACAAAGGAGCTTCTTAAAATACATAGGCTTATAATATATTATTTTTGTATGTGGGTTGAAAGGAAATTAATTCACTAAGAATTCTGAACATTCTTTACTTTTAGAGTCTTTGACAATGACTTTTCTACTGAGTTGTCCAAAGATACTGGAGTCCTTTTGTTTGCTATCACAGGGTCTTCGAGGTCATGGCTGAGTCTTCCATGGTCTCATAAAGACTCCATAGTTTTCTCTTATCTTTTATGAATGTTTTGATATGGTTTTTATCTTATCAGAAGTTACAGAAAAATTTCTACTCACTAACAAGAATCCCATCCCCTCCTGAAAATATACTTAAATGGTCAGGAAGACTACAGTCCAGTTGGTCCTTCTAGAATAACAATACATTAACATATGTATGAGCACGGGGGGGGGGGTGGCTGTAAGACACCACCAACTGCCAAATGTTAAAATAACAAAAGCCAGTCTTCAAACCAGACAAAGCAGACACCACCTGTCTACAGATGAGGCTCAAATCACTTCCCTGGATTCTCTGGGAGAGAAATGGGAACGGAATTAATTTACTGAGCATTGACTTACTTATTCGGTGTCTGAGACAATATATTGTGGGGCTGGGGACAATGTATAGGTTCTTCTGTGCATGTGGTCGTACAGGTCAGGAATTTTTCTTTTGCATTTACTTTTCTATTGCTATGATAAAACACTGTGGATAACAGCAACTTGGGGATGAAAGGGTTTATTTCAGCTTATAGCTTATAGCTCAGTATCCAGGGGCAACAAGGAAGGATCTCAAGGCAGAAACCTGGGAGAGGATATAAAAGCCACAGAGAAGTGCTGATTGCTGGCTTTTGCCTCATGGCTTGCTCATTCTGCTTGCTTATACCATCCAGAATCCTCCCTTTGTGGGATGGACACATGCATATTAATCAATAATGAAGAAAAATCAGCCCAGACTTGACCACAGGTTAATCTATTAGGGGAGCTTTCTCAATTAAGGTCCCCCCTTCCAAAATGGCTCTAGCTTGAGTCAAGTTGACATTAAACTAGCCAAGATAACACAGTGTCTTCCTTAATTCTCCACTTAGATCTCACGACAGAGAATCTCACTGAACCTGGAGCTCCCCGATTTGAGTAGACTAGGTGGTCAAGAGGGCTGCAGGGGTCTTCCCTCCCTCCCTCCCTTCTCTCCCTCCTCATCGAAGGGATGGTAGGTATGCTCGGCTTTGCCTGGTTCTTTGTACATGATTACGGTCCTCATGCTTTCGTAGCAAGCACTTAACCAGGACTAGACCACCTCTCCAGCTCAAAAGCAACCCTTTGAAATGTGCTTCTTTACAGATGGGAGAACGTAGGTTCAAAGACTGATTTGTCATCATAGATCATCAAAAGCAGAATCAGTACCTGGGTGCCCATCAATATGGGCAAGAAAGGTACCTAAGACACAGACAAAGCATTCTTTAACAGGCCAGCATAGGGTGCGCATGTACGTGTCTGCCCAAGGTCTGGTGACCATGGAATGAGAATCCAGACTAGCCTTTTACCCCAGGCTAGGAAGAGATTATGATCAGTTCTCACCACACAGAGAAGTCGGTCACTCCCAGTAATCCTTCTGCACTGTCTTTGTTAACATTTCTTTCAGTCAGCCATATTCACCATAGCCTACTCACCAAAGGATTTACAAGAGTTTCATTTTATAAGAGCATCCCAGAGACGAGGCCTAGGTGAGCTTTCTCCCTTTTCTTTTATCCAACAGAAAGACAAAAGCAAACCAGGAAGTTAGCTAGTGAAAACAGAACCTAAATCTGGGGCCCAGTGTGGTCCCCAAGAGTCCCACAGTGGACAGGCAGGACCAGAAGGACAGAAGTTTTCCCAGAGTACACTGCTTCTCTCAGTGCCTTGAATGGCCAGCAGCCGTGGGATATGAGTCTACAATGCAAAGCCAGAAAGCAAGAAGCCAACCAAAACTGTCTCAGGGCTGTGCGTGAGATGAGGCTTTTGTATGAACTCCTCACCCAGATGTTCCCAAGGTGTAGCTGTAGGAACACCTGCCACCTTCCCTAAGGCCCAGCAGACAGTGTCCTGCTCTATGCTATACCCTCAGAATGGGAGCTGTGTGGAGGTGAGGCTCTTCACGATGGCTGTGCCTCCCTTCCCTGCCCAGGAAAGGGAGTTTCTCTGGAGCAGAGATAGGCAGGTTTCAGCAACTATGAGGAGCTGCCACATGTGAAGGCAGAGCCACTAGAAAGAGATTTTCCACATCACTGTATTTAGTCGCCATGACTAAGAAGTGAAATGATTTATTTTCCCAATTCTAAATGAGAATCCTTAGTTTTGAAGACCAAGTGACATAACAGTAGAAAGAACTTCATACGGTGAGAACATATATCAGTATCAGTGTCCATGCAGTGAGAACACACTGCAGGATCAGTGTCCGTGCAGTGAGAACACGCTGCAGGATCAGTGTCCGTGCAGTGAGAACACGCTGCAGGATCAGTGTTTGTACAGTGAGAACACGCTGCAGGATCAGTGTTTGTACAGTGAGAACACACAGCAGGATCAGTGTTAGTACAGTGACAACACACTGCAGGATCAGTGTTTGTACAGTGAGAACACGCTGCAGGATCAGTGTTTGTACAGTGAGAACACGCTGCAGGATCAGTGTTTGTACAGTGAGAACACGCTGCAGGATCAGTGTTTGTACAGTGAGAACACGCTGCAGGACCAGCGCTTGACTTCCATAAAGTTAGAACACCTGCTGCTGCTGCTGCTGCTGCTGCTGCTGCTGCTGCTGCTGCTGGATCAATGCTTGACTGAGGGTTGAGGGATGCCTGGAATTCTATTAGATGATAAATGTGTCTTAACCACTGGGACACTTAAGGCTAGATAATGTATAATGTAATAACCAGAGATCCCTTCTGCACGGAGTGGGATATGGGAGTGTGGGAAGGAGTAGGGGGTAGGGGTGGGGTGGGAGGAAGATCCTGCTCCTGGGTGCATATGCACGAGGTCATCCTCAGATGCTGTTCTTCAAGCAAAGTCAACCTTTTACAAAGCCGTTACTATTTATTTTTATTTGGGAAGTTATGCATACCACAGTGTGTATGTAAGGTCAGAGAACATTTGTAAGTCAGTTTTCTTCCTGGAGATCACACCAGGTCATCAGCCTGGCTGGGGAGGCTCCCCACTGAGAATCTCACTGGCAGGGACACACTCTTTCTTTTCCTATGTTTGTTGTTACTTTGTGTTTGGTGTTTTCCAGACAGGGTCTCTTACTGGCCTGGAAGGTGCCATGAAGGCAAGATTGGCAGGCCAGCAACCCCAGGAATCTGCCTGCCTCTGCCTCTGCCTCTGCCTCTGCCTCTGCCTCTGCCTCTGCCTCTGCCTCTGCCTCTGCCTCTGCCTCTGCCTCTGCCTCTGCCTCTGCCTCTCTGCCTCTCTGCCTCTCTGCCTCTCTGCCTCTCTGCCTCTCTCTGCCTCTCTCTGCCTCTCTGCCTCTTGCCTCTGCCTTGCTGCCTTGCTGCCTCTCTGCCTCTCTGCCTCTGCCTCTGCCCCTCCTGCCTCTCTGCCTCTGCCTCTCTGCCTCTCTGCCTCTCTGCCTCTCTGCCTCTGCCTCTGCCTCTGCTTCCCTCTCTCTGCCTCTGCCTCTGCCTCTCTGCCTCTCTCTCTGCCTCTGCCTCTGCCTCTGCCTCTCTGCCTCTGCCTCTCTGCCTCTCTGCCTCTCTGCCTCTCTGCCTCTCTGCCTCTCTGCTTCTGCCTCTGCTTTGCTTCTGCTTCTGCCTCTGCCTCTGCCTCTCTGCCTCTGCTCTGCCTCTCTGCCTCTCTGCCTCTCTGCCTCTGCCTCTGTACTACTGGGATTACAAATATATACCACCAGACCTGCCTGGCTTTTCGTGTAGATTCTAGGGCTTGAACTCAGTTCCTTGTGCTTGCAAGCTTACGGACTGAACTATCTCCTCAGCCCTGGAGTCATATAGATTTTTGTTTGGATAGTTTTATTGGGACAGAATCTAATATGTATGTATGCATATCTATGTACATACGCATATGTGTACATATATATATATATATATATATATATATATATATATATATATATTATAAAATGCTAACTGATGTAGGAGGGCACAGCCCAGGCCCCTGGTACATCTTTTCTACTTGGGGGTAAGTCGGCTTGGGTTGTATATAACATAGACAGCTGAGCAAGCCAGAGGGAGCAAGTCAGTAAGCAATGCTCCTATAAGCTGTCTGTGAGCTTACTAAGTCACCCGAACTTGTCTAACGTTTTAAGTTCTCATACTACAACATTCTAAGAGCTGGAATTACAAGCCTCTCCCACCATGCCTGGCAGAAAAGTCAGAGGATTTGTTTTTGTTTTTAACAACAAATTTCTGAAACCAAGAATGTTGGGTTTGCTTTGCTCTGCAGATTGTTTGCCCGGGATTCATTCTTAACACTAAGCCCTCCTCTTCATCCTTCCTAACCATCAGCTGCTGCATCTGCCCAACCCAGATTATCTGGTGCCCTCGCTACCCCACACCGCTCTTACCTATTCTCCCTGCTTGAAAGTCAACTGTCCTTGGTACAGTTCACACTTACGCCTGTTAGCAGTTACGTTTAGTTTCTTAAACAGCAGAAGCTCAACAGTAAACCCCCAAACACAAGAGGAAATGCCTTCTCCTTTGGTCTGACTTAACATTTTCTTGAGTTACTGACAGTCTGTTTCAGTTAGAATCTATTTCTTCTCTTGAATGAAAGTCGATCAGGCTGGACATTTTAATTTTCGGCTTTTTCCCACATAGAATATGCTGGTGAGCATGCTAGGACACAAGGTACTCAGCAGGTTGAATCCAGGTCCACAGATTTCACACCATTGTTCTCATACATCCCCGGAGGCTCACCACGCTTCTCTCAGTCAGACGTGCCACTGTGCATCACAGATCCCGGCTGGGACTGCTTTTAACTTCTACATTTTCATTGACTCTGATGCAATACCTTTTCTCGTGATGTTTCTAAACTTGTCAATGTTCTACCATTGAGGTCTATCCCTGCCCATGTTTTTGTGTTTGTTTTGTTTTTTTGAGACAGGGTCTTCCTAAATAGCTCACGCTGGCCTGAAATTCACTATGTACCATGCAAGCCATTCCGTTTGAGGGCCAGTGAGATGATGACTCAGCAGGGAAACTTACAAGCCTGACAACCCAAGTTCAATTCTGAGAAAGCAAATGGATGTAAAGGCAAATGCTCAAACACTATGCTTTTCTTTTCACACATATGTCCCCAAAACATGTACAACAGCAACACTGTAGCCATGATGGGATGTGGTTTCCATAGCAATATGACTACTTTCCAGGAAAATTGTTCAAACCGAAAACAGTTGTCCTCTCCCATTAAAAGAAACAAATTAAAAAAACCTCATCAATATCTCTCTTTCATAGATCATAAGACTTGATCATGACAGAGCAACGGCAATCCCTAGCATAGCCCCAACAGGTAGTGCAGCTGTCATGGAAGGCTGAGACAAAACGGGTTCCTGTCTATCCAGAGGAGCCTCCTCACCAAGGACCCTACCTACCGCACGGGCTGTGCCAGCAAGACTGGAGGCCTGCCTCTTGTGGGTCTGTATATTGACCGCCAGCCAGCACATTACACTATAGAGAGGCACACGCCAGTGCTGTGTGACACGATTGCTGTGGAGAGGTCATGACTATTCACCTCAGACAGGAAACAGACAACAGGCCAAAGTAACAGCATCAAAGTCACCGTGATGGACCAATGAGTTTACTGGGTCACTTACAGGACTGGGGATAAGGGTTTGCTTGACAAGGACATCATCAGAAGCCTACCCAACATGATGGATGACTCATGAAAGCTGGCCCTGGCACTCTCACAGCTGCCCTACAGGTGGGAGAAATCTCCTCTCTACAAGTCCCCTGGTCAGTCTTCGCCCTCAGCAGTCCTCTCCTGTCAAAGCCTGGGGAGGGACTCTTGTGAGTCCTCAGGCTCGACTGCCTCTGACGTAGGAAGTTTATCTGCCTCTTGGGACTCTTGAGTCCCCATTGCTCCTGGGAAGGAATGTTCTAGTTCAGAACAAGTTGCTAAGTAGCACCAGTCTTTCTCAAATATAAAAACCGATCTGGAGGGAGAGAGGGAGAATAGTTTTCTCCAGAGAGCATCATTAGGCATCCAATGAGATAGAAAGGCCTAGAACTAGAAGACAATGGCAAACTGCATATTCATGTTCAAAGCCAACACTCATATTCTAAGGTCCTCCCAGGAATCATTTCAGTTTTTCTCCAGTCCCAAGACGGGGGCAGGACAACCCTTCCTGATGCACAGCTGTGGAAACCGAAGTTCGGAGTAAAGCATCCCAAAGATGAGATCATGCCACGGAAGCATCAAAGGCAGGATTTAAATTCTGAAAGTCTAACTGCAGGGTCTGCACAGACCAATCATTCAAAAGAGATAGACTTGCTCAAGATCCCAACTGGGGCTCTTGGATTAGAGTGAGGTTTCCACACTACCAGGCTGGCTCTCTCCGGTGGACAATGGTTCTACTGGAAGAATGAAGAGAGTCTGGGGAAGTCAAGATGAATAAATATTCTTTATTTAAAAAGACATATCCATGTATTCGTGTGCCTGCATATGTGAGTATGTTCACAGAAGTCAGAACACAGTGTGAGATAATTAGGAGCTAGAGTTAGATACAGGGAACCTGACTCTGGTCCTCTGTAATCAGGAAGTGTTCTTAACTCCTGAGCCCTCATCATTCCAGATTGCCAATGGCACCCTTTATAATAAACACATTCTCATTTCAAATGAACACCTTCCTCTAAACTCCTTCTTCAAGACAAACCCTATATAGCACTGGAAAGATGTACCCAGATTTTGATGGGGCCGTAGTTTGACTAGCTAGCTATTAACTAGGGCTCAAAGTTAAACCCGGAACTCTTCTGCATGCAGATCACTGTGTCTGGAGGAACAAGGGGTGGTATGTACTCCTAATGTAGATCAAGGAGTAATGATGATAGAAAATGGCTGCATTCCTTATAGCAGCTCTCTTGGCTGGCCTTGTAGATAAAGATATCTAGATTAAAACAGATACTTTGGCAAATACCTGCTGAGGACAAAATCAAGAAAGTTTGCGAGTTGGAATATAAATATAAACACTGGACTGGAGAGATGGCTCAGTAGTTAAGAACACCGGTTACACTCCCAAAGGACCCAAATTCAATCAACCATCTGTAAATCCAGTTGTAGGATATCTGATGCTATCTTCTAAAAATAAACACTAGGGGCAGCTTTGATGATGACCTTGCTTCACCAGAACTAAGTCTCAGTTCGTATACCTGCTAGGCAACCATGTACAGGTTAGATAACCCTTTGGAGTCTCAGCTATAAAAATGGTGCCTGTAGGAACCTCAACCCTGACTGAGGAGCTGTTCACAGTTGATGGCCGATGGAGACTGGAAAGTCAGTGTTCTTTAAGAGTGTGATCCCCAATAGATCAATCATGTTCCAGTGGAGGGCCCTGCACCCAGGGACATACAGGCAGAACAAAGTAGACTCAGCGGATTATAAAAAGAGAGACGAGATTGTTAATCTGGGAGAGGGTGAGAGAGGCATTAGGGGGAGAATATGATCAAAATACGTTGTATGTATGTACAAAATCCTCAAAGAATCAATAGCAACATTGTATTAAAATGGGCTGATGGTTCCACTGTCACCAGGCTTTGGAAGAGGTAGGACTATCAGTGCACAGCAGTTGGGTGGACTCTGATGTTCCCTTAGCCACACTCCTGCTCCCTGACTTTTCTTGTACTAAACGCCACTTAAGTTCACATAAGTTTTTAAGTTCCCCATCCTCATTCTTCTTCACACAGGCATTACCCTCCCCGGCAGCCTTCCATGTCTCCTCTATGCCCCTCTGCTCCTTCCAGTAGTCCACTGTTAGAGTGCTCACTCAGTGTTCTGATGAGCCAACACGTTTTCCTCCTCATTCAGCTCTTTGGATGTGTTTTAATACTAGGGGCTCACCACAGAGCCAGGCAATGATAGGCGGTAAGTAGTTGAATGATGAGCCAGCAACTAATGAATTTCAATAGGAAGTCTAAGCTATGCTCAAAAAAATAAATCAAGAAAATCTTCTGGGGGGGTTGGGGATTTGGCTCAGTGGTAGAGCACTTGCCTAGCAAGCGCAAGGCCCTGGGTTTGGTTCCCAGCTCCGAAAAAAAAAAAAAAAAAAAAAAAAAGAATAGGAAAAAAACCCAAAAACAAACAAACAAAAAAAAAGAAAATCTTCTGGAGACTGAAGATATGGCTGGGTAGTAGAACACTTGCTGTAAGAGGGGTTGGTCTGGTGCCACTGTGTATTCAAATGCTAAGTGCCAGCTCCCAAGATCTGATTGTCCCCAATGAGCAGATCCTCACATATACCAGGTAATATATATAAACCTTGCTCCCCAATTTAAAGCTGTTAGTCAAAATAAAGTGGCTACAGCTGATAACTGAGGAGAATAGAAGAGGCAGATTTTCAGTTGCTGGGCTGGGGGGTCAAAGGTAGGGACCACAAGGAGGAAAAAGAATGAAGGGGAGGAAAAGAAGAAGAAGGCAGAGACAACAGGTCTCCATTAGCCATGATGGACCAGGAGCTCAAGTGAAAAATCCCCCAGGACAGACTGCTGGAGCAGAAGTAACCTGGGCAAGATTCAAACAGCAAGTATTTGGGGATCACAGTTGTAATTAACAGTCTAGTTACATGTGTATAATAGAAATATGTGTAGGTTGGTGTTAAGGTGATGCAGGATTGGACAGTAGAGAGTCGGGTGGGGACAAAGTTTTTGTAAGGTGGGAGAGAGGAGGAAGGAGGGGATCAAGAGGGAGTCTACAGGGGAGGATGGTTCAGAGTTAGGTGGACTAGATTGGTTTTTATCTTATCTAGGTGGGCGGTTTATATATTTATCAATTGGCAGTGAATTTACTGTGTGGATCAATTGTGGATTGAGAATTTAACATGTAAATCTAGTTGCTAAATTACAAGTTTCTGGAACTTTGATTTTACCGGGCTAAAGAGGACGGTGTGTGAAAGAAATGGCTGAGAGACAGTTGGAGCGTGCGGATCTGGTTCTGTGGCCTGAGCAGAGTGAGAACGGGCAGGGCCCACAGAACGAGATATGTATGTGTGTCAGGTGTGGTTAACTACCGCCTAGGGGACTGCACCAAGAGTGCAGCTAAAGGGAGACAGCTGGGAGTGGGCAGCTTTCAGACCAAGTGCCGGAGAAGCAGCTGGAGCCAGTGGATTCGGCTTGCTGGGAACTGACAGAAAACGTTCTTTTTTAATTTTTACTGCAACAAATATAGATTGAGGGATTATCCCGTGTGTGAGTATGTGTGTGTATAGCGTGTATGTGTATGTGTGTGTGTGAAAGTGTGTGTGAAATGGTACATATGTATATAGCATGTATAGTGTGTATAATGTGTGTGTATGTGTATTGTGTGTATATAGCATGTATAGTGTGTATAATGTGTGTATGTGTATTGTGTGTATATAGCATGTATAGTGGTATAATGTGTGTGTGTACTGTGTGTAGTGTGTGTATAGTGTGTATGTGTATTGTGTGTATATAGCGTGTATAGTGTGTATAATGTGTGTGTAGTGTGTATAGTGTGTATGTGTATTGTGTGTATATAGCATGTATAGTATGTATAATGTGTATGCGTGTGTGTGTGTGTGTGTGTGTGTGTGTGTGTGTGTGTGTGTGTGTGTGAAATAGTACATGCCTGCAATTCTAGCACTCGGGAGGCAAAAACAACAGAATTAGAAACTCAATGACATGTCACTACATGACATCCTAGCTCAAGCAATTAAAACTTTAAAACATTCCTTTTAGATATAGGGATCTAAAGAGACCTTGAGTGGAAGTAGAAAGACTGTGCAGCCCTGAGTTCATGTGCACTGTTTGTCATAGGCACAGTCATGTCAACAACCTCAGTACCTCCAATCCTTGGTGCGGCTAAGCCTTCCCAGAGGGTGAAGCTGGCTGGGAGGATAACACGGTTGTTCACAGATCACCCGAACTCGGCTTTCTGTATGTATCCATGTGTCTGTTCTTTCTGCATTCTCTCATGGCCCCAGTTGGTTCCTGGGACCCTGGGGCCACGCCCTATAGTATGTGGCATCTAGAAGTATTAACACTCTCAGCACTCTTAGATGACTCTAGCCATCGAACCCAAGATCTATTTTCAATTTTATTTTAACAGAACCTTAAAGCTTTGGGATTACAGTTAAGAGATTACAAGACAATTTTGTGATAGAAAGGGACTCTTAAGGCCAGATAGAGGGGGTGAAGAAATACCCCAACTTGTACCAGAGGAATTCTATGCATTTCAATGCTGACTTCATGTCTCAAGTTGTCATTGATGATCTTTTGTCATATAGTGCATACTAATGTGCATACTAATTGTGCCAAGAGATATGCAGATATAAGGACATGAAGAATAACACGGTGCTTTTCTTTTTACACCCACACGCACTAGACCAAGGGTCTATGAGAACACACACCCCTTCCATTGTTCTAAGACATGGTTCTCAACTTGTACATTGCAACCCCTTTGGAGGTCACACAACCCTTTCACAGGGGTCCCATATCAGATATCTTGCATATCAGATGTTTGCATTATGATTCATAACAGTAGCAAAATTACAGTTATGAACTAGCAACAACAATAACTTCATGATTGGGAGTCACCACAGTATGAGGAACTATATTAAAGGGTTGCAGCTTTAGGAAGGCTGAGAACCATTTTTCTAAGGGAACATCATGTCCTTGAGTAACTCCCCTGTTATGGAAACAGATAAGATCAAATATAGAACTGAGCCCATTCACCGGGTGCAAAGCTTCTCAGGCCTATTGTCACACAGCAAGGTGCATATCTCAGCTGGAATTCTTGCTTGGTGTTTGTGTGTTGTTCTAGCTGAGAACTGACTTGACTATAAGGAAAGGCCAAGCCTTTGTTCCATATTCAGTAACAAGTCTGCCTTAATGTCCATACATAATTAAACAAGATGAGAACAGGGACACCTCGAGGGTGACCGCACCAGGGGCTGACACAGTGTGGGCTACAAAGACTTTCTTCCTAACTCCCTGCAGTTGCGGACTCCCCTAGTAATATCTCATAGTTGCTAATCACTTCTCCACCATGCAATTTTCTGCTCCAGCCCTCAGTTTAATGATAGGGATTTAATTCTACATAACACCTGAAGGATCACAGGTGGCTGTATTCCTTCCTATTTGGAAGGGGAGAATTCTGAACTCTTTCCAGGAGAGTGTGTGAAACACTATAAATCACGTATTACATTTACTGCATTCCACACATTGGTGGACACCCTGATGCTGTTCCATTGCAGGCAGGGTGCAGATACACCATGTGGTAGTGAGCAGAAAGACTCCCTCAGACTGAGATGTGCATATTGGCTTATATTGTTCCTTTAGGCATGCTCCCACTGTGCCCTACAATCCTACCTCCTCTCGGACACCATCCTGTTGAAGGAATGTGGGGACTGTAGACAGCACAGTGTACAGGACAAATCTTGTGCCCATGGGTAGATTTTTTTTAAATCTTTGATGTACCTGCTTTATTCACACATTCACACAATGTTTATGAAATGCACATTTTAAAGCACATACATAATATTCCATTTATTGGACACACTTGTCCTAATTTACTTAACAAGATCTTGAGTTGTTATTATGTAAAAAAAAATCTTCCAACTGTTTCATGAATATCTGGATATTGAAGGTCTTGCTTTGATGGGACTGGAGAGATGGCTCAGCAGTTAAAAGCACTCGCTCCTCTGGCAGAATGTCCAAGTTTGTTTCCCAGAACAACATCTGGCTAATCACAACCATCCATTACTTCACAACAAATATTCAGAAATTAGCAACCTCACATTTTCAGAAGGGAGGTCTAACTCACACAAAAAATTTAAGCATTTCAAAGTTTCATTCTGATAGAACTATCTGATCTCTTTAGAACTTGAGATACAGTTTACAAAATTTTATTGGATATTTTATATTTACATTTTAAAAGTTATCCCCCTTCAAGGTTTCCTGTCCATAAATCCTCTATCCCATCTCCCCTCCCTTGCTTCTATGAGGGTGTTCCCATACCCACCCAACCACCCCTTCCTGCCTCCCTGCCCTGACATTCCCTTACATTGGGCATTCGAGCCTTGGCAGGACCAAGGGATTCTCCTCTCATCGCTGCCCAACAAGGGCATCCTCTGCTACATATGCAGCTGGAGTCATGGGTCTCTCCATGTGTCCTCTTTGGATGTTGGTTGCTCTGGTTGGTTGGTAGTGTTGTTCTTAGGGGTTGCAAACCTCTTCAGCTCCTTCAATCCTTTATCTAACTCCTTCAATTGGTACCCTGTTCTCAGTTCAATGGTTGGCTGTGAGCGTCTGCCTCTGCATTTGTCATGCTCTGGCTAAGCCTCTCAGGAGACAACTATATCAGGCTCCTGTCAGTGTGCACTTCCTGGCATCAGCAATATTGTCTATGTTTGGTAGCTGTATGTATATGGGTTGGATCCCCATGTGGGGCAGTCTCTGGATGGCGTTTCCTTCAGTCTCTGCTCCAAACGTTGTCTCCATTTCCTCCTATGAATATTTTTGTTCCCCCTTCTAAGAAGGGCTGAAGCATCCACACTTTGGTTATCCTTGAACTTCGTGTGGTCAGTTGATTGCATCTTGGGTAGTCTGAGCTTTTGGGCTAATATCCACTTATCAGTGAGTGCATTCCATGTGTGGTTTTTGTTGGTTTGTGATTGGGTTACCTCACTCAAAATGGTATTTTCTAGTTCCATTCATTAGCCTATGAATTTCATGATTCACTGACTTCCAGAATGGTTATACCAGTTTGCAATCCCACCAACTGTTGAGAGTGATGGCCTTAAAACCCTCCATTATTGATGTTAATATTATAATTAGAGTTAAGTATGACTGGGTTCATGGAAAATCCCCAGCCAGCTGCAGAAGGCTAATATAAATATGGTGGTCAGGATGCCTAATGATATGACAAACTTGTGACCTCTCTGAGAAATACATCTGATGTCAGGATGCCTAGTGATATGACAAACTTGTAACCTTTCTGAGAAACCAACATCTGGTGGTCAGGTTGCCTAATGATATGACAAACTTGTGGTGGTCAGGATGCCCAATGATATGACAAACTTGTGAGCTTTCTGAGAAACCGCCATCCTGTTGACATCAGCTAACCACAAGAGTACTGTGTCCTTGGCCTGTGGAAATATTTCTCGCTTCCCCCCTCCCTTTGTTACCCCTGCTATAGTATAAATTCAGCCTTGGGAAAAATAAATTTGTCACCTTGATCAGACTCTTGTCTTGGTGTCCTTCTTTGAGTCTCTTGTCCCCCATTCTCTCCTAGGTGTTCCCCAACCTCCGCTGACTGCCCTGTGGGCCGGAGCAACCAACAATGGAGGAGTATTCCTTTTCCCCCATATCCTAGGGTTATTTGATTCTCTGGAATCTAACTTCTTGAGTTCTTTCTATATTTTGGATATTAGCCCTCTGTTGGACGTATGTTTGGTGAAGATCTTTTCCCAATCTGTAGGATGCCTTTTTGTCCTAATGACAGTGCCCTTTGCCTTACAGAAGCTTTGCAATTTTATGAAGTCCCATTTATCGATTCTTGATCTTAGAGCATAAGCCATTGGTGTTCTGTTCAGGAAAATTTCCCAAGTGCCCATGTGGTCAAGGCTCTTCCCCAATTTTTCTTATAATAGTTTGAGTGTATCTGGCTTTCTGTGGAGGTCCCTGATCCACTTGGACTTGAGCTTTGTACAGGGCACTAAAAACGGATCGAATTGCATTCTTCTACATGCTGACCTCCAGTTGAACCAACACAATTTGTTGAAAATGCTATCTTTTTTTCCACTGGATGGGTTTACCTCCTTTGTCAAAGATCAAGTGACCATAGGTGTGTGGGTTCATTTCTGGGTCTTCAATTCTATTCCATTGATCTACCTGCCTGTATCTGTACCAATACAATACTGTTTTTTTTTTATCACAATTGCTCTGCTATACAACTTGAGGTCAGGGATGGTGATTCCCCAAGAAGTTCTTTTATTGTTGAGGATAGTTTTTCCTAGCCTGGGTTCCAAATGAATTTGCAAATTGCTCTTTCTAACTCTATGAAGAATTGAGTTGGAATTTTGATGGGGATTGCATTGAATCTGTAAATTGCTTTTGGCAAGATGGCCATTTTTACAATATTAATCCTTGCCAATCCATGAGCATGGGAAGTCTTTCCATCTTCTGAGATCTTCTTCAATTTCTTTCTTCAAAGACTTGAAGTTCTTGTCATACAGATCTTTCACTTGCTTGGTTAGAGTCACACCAAGGTATTTTACATTATTTGTGACTATTGTGAAGGGTGTCATTTCCCTCATTTCTTTCTCAGTCTGTTTATCCTTTGAGTAGAGGAAGGATACTGATTTGTTTGAGTTAATTTTATATCCAGCCACTTTGCTGAAGTTGTGTATCAGGTTTAGAAATTCTCTGGTGGAATTTTTAGGGTCACTTAAATATACTATCATATCATCTGCAAATAGTGATGTTTTGACTTCTTTCTTCCCAATTCTTTAACTCCTTTTGTTGTCTGATTGCTCTGGCTAGGACTTGGAGTACTATATTGAGAGAGTGGGCAGCCTTGTCTAGTCCCTGATTTTAGTGGGATTGCCTCAAGTTTCTTTCCATTTAGCTTAACACTGGCTTCTGGTTTGCTGTATATTGCTTTTACTATGTTTAGGTATGAGCCTTGAATTTCTGATCTTTCCAAGACTTTTAACATGAAGGGGTGTTGAATTTTTTTCAAATGCTTTCTCAACATCTAATGAGATGATCATGTTGGGTTTTTTTTTTTTTCCTTTGAGTTTGTTTAAATAGTGGATTACATTGATGGATTTCTGTATATTGAACTATTCCTGCATCCCTGGGATAAAGCCTACTTGATCATGAAGGATAATAGTTTTGATGTGTTCTTGGATTCGGTTCGCTGGAATTTTTTTTTTTTTATTAACTTGAGTATTTCTTATATACATTTCGAGTGTTATTCCCTTTCCCGGTTTCTGGGTAAACATCCCCCTCCCCCTCCCCTTCTTTTTGGGTGTTCCCCCCCCCCTCCTCCCCCCCTTTCTTCCCTCCCCCCCACCATCCCCTTCCCTGGGGGTTCAGTCTTTGGCAGGACCCAGGGCCTCCCCTTCCACTGGTCCTCTTACTAGGATATTCATTGTTACCTATGAGGTCAGAGTCCAGGGTCAGTCCATGTATAGTCTTTTAGGTAGTGGCTTAGTCCCTGAAGCTCTGGTTGGTTGGCATTGCTGTACATATGGGGTCTCGAGCTCCTTCAAGCTCTTCCAGTTCTTTCTCTGATTCCTTCAACAGGGGTCCTGTTCTCAGTTCAGTGGTTTCCTGCTGGCATACGCCTCTGTATTTGCTGTATTCTGGCTGTGTCTCTCAGGAGCGATCTGCATTCACATTTTGATCATCCGTCTTGAGTTTCATTTGTTCTAGGCATCTAGGGTAATTCAAGCATTTGGGTTAATAGCCACTTATCAATGAGTACATACCATGTATGTCTTTCTGTGATTGGGTTGGTTCGCTGGAATTTTATTGAGTAATTTTGCATTGATATTCATAAGCGAGATCGGTCTGAAGTTCTCTTTTTTTGTGTGGTTTAGGTTATCAGACTAACTGTGGCTTCATAGAATGAATTAGGTAGTGTTCCCTCTGTTTCTATTTTGTGGAATAGTTTGAGGAGTATCGGTATTAGATCTTTTTTGAAGGTCTGGTGGAATTCTGCACTAAAACCATCTGGTCCTGGGCTTTTTTTATTTGGGAGGTTTTTGATGACTGTTTCTGTTTTCTTATGGATTATGGAATTGTTTAGTTTACCTGATCTTGATTTAATTTTGCTATGTGATATCTGTCTAGAAAACCATTCATTTCATCTAGATTTTCCAGTTTTGTATAGACTTTTGTAGTAGGTTCTGGTGATTTTTTAAAAAAAATTCCCTCTGATTCTTTTATGTCTCCCTTTTCATTTCAGATTTTGTTAATTTGAAAACTGTCTCTGTGCCCTTTAGCTAATTTGGCTAAGGGTTTACCTATCTTGTTTATTTTCTCTAAGTACAAGCTCTTGGTTTTGTTGATTCTTTGCGTCATTCTATTTGTTTCTAACTGGTTGATTTCAGCCCTGATTTTGACTATTTCCTGTTGTCTACTTCTGTTGGATATGTTTGCTTCTTTCTGTTCTAGAGCTTTTCAGGTGTTCAGTTGCTTGTGTGGGATCTCTCCAATTTCTTTATGAAACCACTTAGTATGATGAATTTCCTCTTAATACCGCTTTAATTGTGTCCCATAAGCTAGGGTATGATGTGTCTTTATTTTCATTGAATTCTATGAAGTCTTTGCTTTCTTTCTTTCTTTCTTTCTTCCTTCCTTCCTTCCTTCCTTCCTTCCTTCCTTTCTTTCTTTCTTTCTTTCTTTCTTTCTTTCTTTCTTTCTTCCCTGGTCAAGTTATTATTGAGCAAAGAGTTGTTCAATTTCAATGAGTATATGGGCTTTCTGTTGTTTTTTGTTGTTATTGAAGTCTACCCTTAGTCCATGGCAATCTGATAGAATGCATGGAATTATTCCAATCTTCTTGTATCTGTTAAGGCTTGGTTTATGTCCTATTATATCATCAGTTTTGGAGAAGGTTCTACATGGTGCTGAGAAGAAGGTATATTCTCTTGTTTGGGGGTGAAATGTTCTATATATCTGTTAAATACACTTGGTTAATAACTTCTGTTAGTTTCACTGTGTCTCTATTTGGTTTTTGTTTCAATGACCTGTCTACTGCTGAGTGTGGGGTGTCTCCTACTATTATTGTGTGTGGTTCAATGTGACTTTTGAGCTTTAGTAAAGTTTTCTTTATGAATATGGGTGCCTTTGCATTTGGGGCATAGATATTCAGGATTAAGCCCTCCTCTTTGTGGATTTTTTTCTTTGATGCCTATGAAGTGCCCTTCCCCATCTTATTTGATAACTTTTAGTTGAAAGTCTATTTTACTGGATATTAGAATGGCAGCTCCAGCTTGTTTTTTGTGACCATTTGCTTCAAAAGCTTTTTTCCTGCCTTTAACTCTGAGGGAGTATCTGTCTTTGTCACTGAGGTGTGTTTCTTGTATGCAACAAAATGCTAAATCCTGCTTACATATCCAATTTGTTAGACTATGTCTTTTTATTGAGGAATTGAGTCCATTGATGTTGAGAGATTATTAGTCCCTGATATTTTTGTTTCTGAAGGTGGTATTATGTGTATATGATTCTCTTCTTTTGGTTTAGGCTCTCTGTTGAGAAGTCTGGTGAAATTCTTATATGTCTGCCTTTATATGTTACTTGACCTTTTCCCCTTACAGCTTTGGATATCCTTTCTTTTTGTTCTGTGTATTTAGTGATTTGATTATTATGTGACAAGAGGATTTTCTTTTCTGGTCCAATCAATTTGGTGATCTGTAGACTTCTTATACAAGTATGGCCATCTCTTTCTTTAGGTTAGAGAAGTTTTCTTCTATGATTTTGTTGAAGATGTGTTCTGGCCTTTTGAGCTATGATTCTTTACCCTCTTCTAGTCCTCTTATTCTTAGGTTTGATCTTTTCATTGTGTCTCAAATTTCTTAGCTATGTTGGGTTACACTTTGTATTTTCTTTGACCAACATGTCAATATTTTCTATGGTGTCTTCTATGCCTGAGGTTCTCTCTTCTATCTCCTGTATTCTGTTAGTGATGCTTACATCTGTAGCTCCTGATCTCTTTCCTAAGTTGATCATCTCCATGGCCTACTCCCTTTGTGTTTTCTTTATTGTTTCTATTTCCACTTTTAGTTCTTGAGCCATTTTGTTCAATTCCTTCACCTGCTTGATTGTATTTTTTTTTTATTTCTTTAAGGGATTTATTTGTTTCTTCTTAAGGGCTTCTACCTGTTTCCATGTGTTTTCCAGGATATCTTCAGGGAAGTTCTTTATATCCTCCTTAAAGGCCTCTATCATCTTCATGAGATGAGATTTTAGGTCATTAACATGCTTTTCACCGGGGTTGGGGATTTAGCTCAGTGGTAGAGCGCTTGCTCAGCAAGCGAAGGCCCTGGGTTCGGGTCCTCAGCTCTGAAAAGAAAAAACTAAAAAAACCATGCTTTTCATGCATGTTAGGATTGCGAGGACTCACTGTGATGGGAGAACTGGGTTCTAATGGTGCCAAATTGCTTTGGGTTCTGTTGTTTATCTATTGTGCTTGCTTTGAACATCTGGTTCTCTCTGGTATTAACTGGCCTGGGTGTCTCAGACTGAAACCAGTCTCCTTGGAGGCAGGTAGAGCTCTGTGACCTGAGTTAGGGCTGGTGTCCTTGGAGGCAGGCTTTGTCTCTGGTTAGGGTGGACCTCCTGTGTCTCTGGTTTGAGTAGACCTCCTCTGCCCCTAATTACTGCAGACCTCCTCTGCCTTTGGTTACTATGGACCTCCTGGGAGGCTCTCAGCCTGTTGCATTCCCCACTGGTCTGGCCTGGGTAGGGAAGTGGACCAGAAGGAAAGTGGAATCCTTTGTCCTTGCTGACTGCAGACCTCTTAGGAAGCACACAGGCTGCAGTGTTTAGGCAGGTATCTTTCCTGTGGCTGATCTGGCCCTGTGGGGAAATGGTTGGGAAGGAAGGTGGATGGGGGTGTGTGGAATAGTTCTTGAATCAGCTTGACTGTGTGGGTATCCCAGCTGGCATGGGTATTTTAGTGAAATTTTCACCTGAGTCTTTGGTCACTGAGGACCTCCTGGGAATGGGCAGGTATCTGTCAGGCTGCTGATCTGGCCTAGTGGGGAAGTGGGCCAGAGGTACCATTGAATATTAAGGAGGCATTTAATCAATTAAGGCTCCTTCCTCCCTGATGACTCTAGCTTGTGTCACAGTGATATAAAATCAGCCAGTACAGGATGTAGCAGTGCTAAGACACTCCATGGTGATGTCATCATGGCTTGAAGGCAGAAGGAAATGAAACTGATGGGTGACTCAAATGACATCATCCAGTAGACATTGTAAAGATCTTGAATATCATGGGGACACTGAAGACACACTAGTGGGGGAAGTAGTTTGGAGAAGAACAGTTGGTACAAGGCCATCTTCTCAACAGAGTAACTGCATCACCTTCTCTTTAGGTTCTACAGATGCAATTATATCAGCTTCAAGGATGACAGAATCTCCCTCAAGCATTTCCAAAGAATTAAAAACTACATATTTCTTGGCAGTTCTAAGGTAGTGAGTGAGCACTGCAAATCCTGACTCTCATCATGTGAAAACTAAACAGAATGTATTTTTGTATGCGTGTATGTGCCTAAGGCTTTGGGTTTTTACAGAGAATGATGTTTCTTTCTAGTCACATGCAGATGTTTTAATCTAGGGAAAATAATGATAGGAACATATTGCATTTTTCAACTGATTTGCAAGATGTATTTGTATAGAACTCAAGGTGTCTATTAGACCATATTTACATTAAATTGTTTTAAGTTATAACTGTTTCAAAAGTTGTTTGTTTTTTATCACAAATGACAATCTACCAACTTATTTTTCTCTTATTTTTCTCTCTTTGAAGTTAAGGCACCCACACTTCAAAGATATTGTTAATCAGAGACATATCTTAGACATTTTAGAAATAATTCACCATTGTAATATATAAAGCTATTACACAGTGTCAGGCATACAGTTAGTATTCAATAAAAGTTATCCTCCTCCTTCACACACTTCACTTTCCAGAGCTATCTAGAAAAAAATCTTCAACTTTTCCTCATTCTTGCCTTGGCTTCCTCATCTATCTACAAAATCTAACCTCCCTCAATTCATGAACTATCTTCAGATAGGTGTCCTAATTCTGTTCTACTGTTTTGAAGAGATGCTGTAAGCAAGACAACTCTTATAATTGGAGAGGCTTAGTTCATTATCATTATGGTAGAGAGAACAGGGGCTCTCAGGTAGATGTAGTGCTGAAGAAGTAGCTGTGAGCTTTATATCCAGATCTGTAGGCAGCAGGGAGAGACAGAGCGAGAGCTAAAGATAGGCACAGAGACAGAGTCATAGATAGAGATAGACACAGAGACAGAAACGGAGACGGGGCCTAACATGGGCTTTTGAAACCTCAAATCCTATCCCCAGTAACACACTTTCTCCAGCAAGGCCATACCTACTCCATACCTCCTAACCCTTCACAAACATTTCACCAACTAGAGACGAAGCATACAAATATTTGAGCCTATGGGGACATTCTCATCAAATCACCACTTTCCACTTCCTACTTCCATAGACTTAAAGTCACATCATAATACAAAATGCACTGAATCCAACTTGAACAATCCCTGTGGTCTATAACAATATCAATACTGTCTAAAAGTTCAAATTCTCTTCTGAGACTCATGGCAATCTCTTAGATGAAACCCCCTATTAAATTAAAATAGGAAAGAAGATCACATACTTCCAACATACAGTGGCACAGAACATACATTACCATTCCAAAAGGGAGGAAAGGCTGCATAGGGAGGAAATATTGGACCAAAGCAAGACTCAAAACCAGCTGGACAAACTCCAAACTCTGCATTTCCATGTCTGATGTCTTTTCAGATCTCAACCCTTCTCGGCTGTGCTAAGGGAAATACACTTCTCTCTCTTTGGCTGGATCCACTCCCTGTTAGTAGCTGTCCTTCCAAGGTGTGGGGAGCGGGTGTGGAGGCAATCCCAAGATGGCGCCCGGGACTGCTGCCAAGTCTTATGACTAGCACCTGACTTCCTCATACACCCAAAAGTAAGCCACGCCCATCATGAGAGCTGCGCAGGCGCACCATGACACATGATCAGGCCATTTGGCATGGACCTATGAACTAAGACTACGTAGACTGGACTGATGGGGTGTGGTTCTGGTTTTTTATTAGGGAGTGTGCTTGGGGGTGAGAGAGATTGCTGCTTGCATGCAGAAAGAAAGGTTCCTGAATAAACTGCTTTGAGAAGAACGTCGTGGTGTCACTCCTTTCTGCGGAATGGAGACGGAGACGACACCAAGGTATACCACCACTTTGGCATCTCCAGCATCTTGGAGTCACCTTTACAACTTCAAAAAATGACCTTTCTAGGCTCCATGAGGAACTTCTCTGCCAATGCATGTCCTCATTGGCTTTCCTTAATCACGGAGGAAAATTCCATAACCTCTTTTCTGTATCCTTGACTCTTAAGTTAGAACTATCTGGACAAATCTATCAAGTTCTTCTGGATGCTGGGGCTAGAACCTGGACACCTCCTTGAATTACATTTCATAAACTTTCACTTGTGGATGTTTGGGGTTTTTTTTGTTTTGTTTTGTTTTGTTTTGTTTTTTTGCTACTTAAACTTTCCCTTAATTCTTTTTCAAAAAGACTGGAAGCTTAGCTTTTGTCACGAGGTCCCCCTCCCCTTTATTCCATTTAATATTGTAGTTGACCCACAACTACCAGTCATCATAGGGACCTTGAATTAGAGTCTGGGAATTAACAGACAGGGAAGACAGAAGAATGGAGCCAAGACAAAGTTCTTATCAAAGCTCAACTTTATTGCAAAGCGGTAGGCTTATAAAGGCAAAAAACACAAACCAAATTCCTAGATGTGACTGATGATATAAATTACCTCATGCCGGCAGCCAATGGCATAGGTTTTCATGCTTTAGCACAGATCTCTTTTTAAGGAAGGCAAAACTGAGATCAGGCCAAAAGCAGAACTCCCAACTCAGGTGGGGAAATTCCACCACGTGCTGTGATAGCAAAAAATAACTAATGTGACAACTCCTGTTATGCAGGGCAGGGCAGAACCTCCACAGTTCCCCCTTCTTTGTTTTTCAAACAGCCTTTAGAGCAAGCTGGGTAGGGGCACAGGTTATACCTGTTTGGAGAGGGCAGCATAAGGGCGACTATGCCTGTCTTAGGTTGACCCAACCTTGTGGACTCTTACCTGTCATTGACTATCCGGTCATCAACTACTGAACCCTTCCATGCATTATTGAGTCTCATGCTTCAATTGAGCAAGGCACACATTCAGCTGCACTTTGTCCATATTCAGACCTTGATCTCTGAAGGCCATCATGATATTAATGGCTTTCTGATGAAACACCCGTTGTCTACGCCGTATGGTCCACAGGTATCAGAACTGAAGTAGGAAACCAAAAAGTTTTCCCCTACTATTAGGTCATAGATAACAATCCAAGGGGATCAAAGAGCTTCTTAATTTTATTCCAAATTTTACCTACAAAGGAGGAATCCATGTCTAAAATATTGACATGTATGGAAGAAAGATTAGCAATGTCCCAGGTTAACCTCAGGGACAAATTCAGAAACTCATTATTCCATTGTCCTTTAACAAAAGTGGCCAATCTCCACCATTCTAAAGAACTATTTTTAACTGAAAATGGAGTAAGGCAGGTAGGCCCAGAGATTGATTTCCCGAGTAAAACACAGGGAAGATGGCAGCATCCTGGGTGACTGGTAGCAAAATTGGGAGAAGAGGCACAAAGGCCCACAAATCTTCAGTCATTATCATTAGAGATTGCATCAGGACCAGGAGCCTTACCGGTCACATCATCCATCTGCTGAACCAAACGCTCTGGCAGTCAGTAGGTGCCATTTTCTTCCTATGGAAACAAAACACAAACAGATCCTCACCCCTGTATTAACACAGGGTCGGGTTCATTCCAGGTATTGGTTACAGGGTCCCTCCATTTGACCAGAGCATAATTCTTGAATGTTTCAGGATGCCAATGTCGATTAGCCACAGAATGCCCATGCTTATCAACTTGCAAAAACTTTAAAACAAAACAGGTAAAAGTAAGATGGGCTTTGGGAGATTTAGGGGGTATAACTCCCCCTTTTTTGTTTTATTCAACCAAGTTCTCAAGGTGCCACTATTTCTTGTCCCATTGGATTATAAGGAATTCCAGTTTTATGTTGGATTCCAAACTCTTTACAAAAGGCATCAAATCCTTTGACAGTGTATACTGGTCCATTATCTATTTTAGTCAATTTTGGTAATCCTATAACATTAAAGGCTTGTAGACAATGATTTATAACACTTTGAGAGGCTTCTCCAGTATGCAGGGAAGCAAAAATGAACCCTGAGCATGTGTCAATGCAAACATGCACATATTTTAGTTTGCCAAAGTCTGGATAATGAGTAACAACCATTTGCCAAATTTGATTTGGGACTAATCTTCTAGGATTGACTCCCAGGTGGGGAACAGGAGCAAGCAATGTACATTCAAGGCATTGCTTTATTATGATCCTGGCCTGTTCTTTGGTGGTCTTGTGTCTCAGCCAAAGTGTATGGCTAGACAAATGAAATTTCTCATGATCTTTTTAAGCCAATGAAACAGGATCCTATTGCAATATTTCTCCCACTAATGCATGCTCTATAGTAGCATTGCCTTTGACCAGGGAGCTAGGCAATCCCGAATGGGCCTTCAGATAACCAATATGGAATGGTACCTTTCTTACCAAATATAGGCCTGGGTTTTAGCAAACAAGGATCCAACAGGGATATTAACATTAAGACTCCCACGGGTTTCTAATAGAGGTACTGATGTCGCCACATACAAACTATCAGTATAAAAATCAAAGGCTTCTGATATATTATGAAACACTAGTAAAATGGCTGATAATTCAGCTATTGGGCAGACAATCCAGGAATATCGATCACCGCTATCTTATCTTTAGCATAATAACCAGCTCTACCTTTACAAGTTCCATCAGAAAATACCAGAATGACATTATCAAGAGGAACTAAAGAGGTCACTTTAGGAAAAAGTCAAGAATTCTATTAATTTATTTTGAGGGTAATGACTATCTATCTGTTCAGGAAAGCTGATTTGAGCAAGCAACCAAGCATCACCATGCTGTTTCAACCATTTATTCTATTCTACATTATAAGGTTGTTCAAAAAATATCAGGCTTCTTTCCAAAATAAGCAAGAGACTGACACCTGCCTAACACATTCACTTCAGCAATGGCTACATAATAAGGAACTATATATTTCTTAAATGAGATCCCAAGATGAACCCACATAAGGAGAGCATTCTGCCATAACAGTGCAGTCGGTAAACATGCAGTAGGAAATATAAGCAAATATAAAGGTCAATTATAATCATGATAGGACACAAATTGCTATTGAATAGCCTGTTCCACAAGCTGTAAAGCTGTTAAACTTCTGGGTGAGTTAGAATGTTAATCACTTCTCAAAACATCAAACAAAGGCCTCAACTGTCAAATAGGGTCTAAGCTAATTGATATCTCCTAATAATTTTTGAAAGTCATTTAGTGTCTTTAGTTGATTTTGTCTTATGGCCACCTTTTGATGGGTGATGGCCTTATCATCTAACATAAACCCTAGATATTTATAGGGTTCTTGAGTTTGAACCTTTTCCGGGGCTATCTGTAATCCCTTTGCTGCTAAATGTTTCTTTAAATCCCGAAAACGTAATAAGACTTCCTGGGGATCCCTGCCAGACAATAAGTTAGCATCCATATAATGAATGATGTACGGCTGTGGCCACACTTTTCTAACTGGCAAAATAGCTGATGCCACAAACTTCTGGCATAAAGTAGGACTATTAGCCATTCCTTGGGGCAATACCATCCAATGATACTGTTTCATGGGCTCCCTGAAGTTGCTAGAAGGCACACCAAAAGCAAAACACTCACAATCCTCAAGATGTAATGGAATAGTTTAAAAAAAAAGCAATCTTTAAGATCTCCAACTATTTTATAGTATCCTTTAGGTATAGCTGTAGGGGAGGGTAGGCCAGGCTGCAATGCTCCCATATTCATCATGGTGAAATTAACCCTTCTAAGACCTTGCAACAGATGCCATTTTCCTGACTTCTTTTTTATAACCGAGATTGGGATATTCCAGGGGGAAATAAATTTTACAAGATAACCAGCCTCAAATTGCTTCTGCACTATCAAGGTGGCTGGCTGGACTTTTTTCTGAGGATAATGGCCACTGATCAACCCACACAGGATCACAGGATAACCATTGAATCTATCTGCATGGGGAGTAGGAATGACAGCAGTCACCACTGAAAATGTCCCAAACCCACCCTATAAAGTTCTATTTTAGGCTATACTGGTTAAGTCATGCCTTGATTATTTTTCCCCAACCTTCTATGGGGTAGATACCCTTTATTCAGCATCTTCTTGATAACAACTTCATTTGGGCTACACATCATTATTCCCATTTGAGACAGTAGATCCCTGCCCCATAATGTAACTGGTAATTGGGCCATAACATAAGGATAAACCTGGCCTTTGTTCTCTTCCTCATCTTCCCAAGTTAACATTGGGGGTTTTGATATTGTCCAATAACTTGCAAATGGGCAATGGAGGCTCTGAAAGGTCAGGTAGGTGGCCAATCCAATTCTTTTATTATGATGACATCTGCACCAGTATCAATCAGCCCACTAAAAACTTTCCCATCCAACTTTAAACTTAGAGCGGGTCATTCTTGTGAGATCTTTTATACTCAGTAGGCATCAGAGGAACTGAAACCACCCTGTCCTCTTTCTTGTTTTGCAAATTTAGACGGTAAAGGATGCAAAAGTAACAGGACAATTTGTGCAATCCTTTTATTGGCTGGTATGACAATGACCCCTGAAGCGGAAGTGGCCATAATTTTTATTTCTCCAGTATAATCATTGACCACTACCCCTAGAAATATTTGTAACCCTTTAACTATTCCACTATTTTGGCCTATTAATAGTCCCCAAGTCCCTGATGGCAAAAGACCAAAAACTCCTGTTGGCATCTCTGGAATTATTACTGTATAAGTGGTGGAACCGGGCTCCAGTGCTGCACTTCCTGGGGTTGCTCTGATATGTTCAAAAATGGATTTCCTTGGCTTGGCAGCAGCATCATAGCCCCATAAACCACTTGTTGAAAATGTTTAGGGATCTGAGGCTGACTCATCCTCCCATTTTCCAACTCTTTATACAATGGGTGACTCTGATTAACTGTTTTTGATCTATACTCATTGGCCCAATGGCTCCCTTTCTTACAACAGGGGCATAATCCAAGAGAGCGATTCTGTTGTTTTTCTGTTCCTCTTTTTTTGGGGGTGGGGGGGGAATAATCTCTCTTAAAACATCCCAAGCCACCACATCTAAATTAGTCTCTATTCTCTGTGCTCTAGTCTCTGTGCTGTGAGAGTATTGCCTGTACTGTTATCCCTTGAAGGGCAGCAGCCCATGGCCAGGCCTTGGGTATAAGATGCTCCGATTTCTGCACAAAGCAGAATGTAGCCTGATAAATTTGTCTTAATTCTATAAGGGTGTATAGCAGCTCTACAAGCAGCATTTGTGGCTTCATAGGCTAATTGCTTGACAAATGAACACCTGTTTGTAGATCTCCAAAAATTCTGCCAGCTGCCTTTAACAAGTGATCCAAAAAATTTTTGAAAAGACTCGTCAGGGCCTTGTTTTATGTTAGATAGCCTACCACTTAAATCCCCTTTGGTAGGTAATTAAGTCCAGGTATCCTGTGCAGTCACTGCCATTTGAGAATATACTCTAATGGGCAGGCCAATCTGATTAGCAGTACCTTCATATGGGCCTTCTCCCATGAGCATATTAAGACCCCAGTTAGCATTTCCAGCTTGTGCATTCACCATGGCAGTGTGTTTGCTGGCTTTTCACCACTCAGAACTCCATAATAGATAGTCCCCACTGGACAAGGTGGCTTTACATTATGGTTTTCAAATCTAATAGGGTTAAATTTGTTTCTACCACTGTGTGTAATAGTGCTTGCGTAAAAGGAGTAGTGGGTCCACAGTGTGCAACTGCTGCTTTCAGTTCCTTGATTACTTTAAATTCCAATTGATGATACTGTCTAAACTCTATTGCCCTGCTGATCAACTATTTCAACAACAGGAAAGGCTAAGACTTTGAAAGTATCCTGTCCTTTACAGGCCTGAACTAGCTCCTTTTCCAGCAGGGAGTGGCAAACAAAAGCCTCATTTCCTTCTTTTCTTACCTTGGATAGATTTTTCAACTCCTGCAATTCATTAGTTAATTTTTGTAATTAGAGTTCTAACTCTAGTTTGCAAACCTATATTTCACCTTTGGCAGAGTCTTTTTGCCCTGTTGGGACTATGGGGAAAGCCCATCCCTAGTGACCTCCAATAAGGCCATACCTAATCCAATGAGAACATACCTTCCAATCCTTCCCAAACAGTTCACCAACTAGGAGCCAGGCATACAAATATTTTAGCCTATGTGAGCCATCCTTATTCAAACAACAATTGTTCTGCTTCAACTGTATCAGGAGCTAGCAATGCAATAGAGACTGAATCTTTTCCCTAAGAAATGCACTGCAGAGGGAGAAAGAGTAAAGTTGGATAGACTCAGCCTAGTGCTCACATGTATTCTCTATATTTAAGTTTATAATTTTGTTATTTTAGCCTTGCAGCCATTTATTAAACTTCCTAACAACTATGAATAGAGCCAGCAAAATAACATGACTTTTCTCCCCCTCCAAGAGGGGAGACCCTGCCTTCAATCACAGTGCAAAACAAGGGAAAGTAATGATGGGCTACACGACACTCACACAGTAGTGTGAAAAAAGTGTTTCAACAGGGAAGTGTTCTGAGTTACTTTCTCTATCGATAAAAAACTCCTTCTTAAAACCCTTGGGGATGTTCTGAGAACCTCCCACAATTTGTAAGGAGTTCCCATCATTAATCCCCACCCCAAAAAATGTTACAATGTTACAACTGTCAGTGAGAAAGCATAAAATATTGTAAGAATTCTTTTTCCACATTACTTTCATAATTTAGTGTTTTTAATACTTTGAATTGTGTCATTTAGTGCTGAATTCTGGCTAGTTTTAAATATTTTTTAGTATGGGGGAGTATGTGCATGCTGGTGCTCACATCTGTGGGTAGCTGTGGAGACCGGAGGAGGACATTGAGTGTCTTACTCTGCCACTCTCCATCTTATTCCCTTGAGGTAGGATCTCTCAACTGATCCTAGAGCCAGGCTGGCAGTCTGCAAGCCCCCATAGAACCTCCTGTCTTCACCCCTGACAGCAATAAGGTTGCAGGTGCTTATGATGGCCACATTTGGCTTTTTCTGGGATCTGAACTCAGGTTTTCATGTTTGAGTAGCAAGCACTCTTACCCTGTAAGCCATTTCTCCAGCCTCTGAATTGTACTTAATGAGATTTCTTCCTAACTTCTACTTCTGCTCAGTTTCCCCTTTTGGGGATGTTTATTTCAACCCCATTTCTTTTTTTTTTTTCTTTTTTATTTATTTTTTATTATTATTATTAACTTGAGTATTTCTTATATACATTTCGAGTGTTATTCCCTTTCCCGGTTTCCGGGCAAACATCCCCCTCCCCCCTCCCCTTCCTTATGGGTGTTCCCCTCCCAACCCTCCCCCCCTTGCTTCCCTCTCCCCAACAGTCTAGTTCACTGGGGGTTCAGTCTTAGCAGGACCCAGGGCTTCCCCTTCCACTGGTCCTCTTACTAGGATATTCATTGCTACCTATGAGGTCAGAGTCCAGGGTCAGTCCATGTATAGTCTTTGGGTAGTGGCTTAGTCCCTGGAAGCTCTGTTTGGTTGGCATTGCTGTACATATGGGGTCTCGAGCTCCTTCAAGCTCTTCCAGTTCTTTCTCTGATTCCTTCAACGGGGGTCCTGTTCTCAGTTCAGTGGTTTCCTGCTGGCATACGCCTCTGTATTTGCTGTATTCTGGCTGTGTCTCTCAGGAGCGATCTGCATTCACATTTTGATCATCCGTCTTGAGTTTCATTTGTTCTAGGCATCTAGGGTAATTCGAGCATTTGGGCTAATAGCCACTTATCAATGAGTACATACCATGTATGTCTTTCTGTGATTGGGTTAGCTCACTCAGGATGATATTTTCCAGTTCCAACCATTTGCCTACGAATTTCATAAAGTCGTTGTTTTTCATAGCTGAGTAATATTCCATTGTGTAGATGTACCACATTTTCTGTATCCATTCCTCTGTTGAAGGGCATCTGGGTTCTTTCCAGCTTCTGGCTATTATAAATAAGGCTGCGATGAACATAGTGGAGCACGTGTCTTTTTTATATTCAACCCCATTTCTATTCCAATAACCATGAATATGAAGTCAGTTTTCTGTGTTGTATAGGGCAGTAGCAATCTGGAAAAGGTGATGGCTCCCCAGAAAAACGAACTTGCTCAGTATAAAAAACAGGTATGGTGGGTGAAATTTCTTTTCTTTTTTTTTTTTTCATTTTTTTTGTTGGATATTTTCTTTATCTACATTTCAAATATTATCCCCCTTCCTGTTTTCCCCTCTGGAAACCCCCTATCTCACTCCCCTTCCTCTGCCTCCATGAGGGTGCTCCCCCATCCACCCATCCAGTTCCTCCCACCTCCCTTCCCTGGCATTCTCCTACACTGGGTCATCCAGCCTTCACAGGACTAAGGGCCTCTCATCCCATTGATGCCCAACAAGGCCATACTCTGCTACATATGTGTCTGGAGCCATGAGTCCCTTTATGTGTACTCTTTGGATGGTGGTTTAGTCCCTGGGTGCTCTGGGGTGTCTGGTTGGTTGATATTGTTGTTCTTCCTGTGGGGTTGCAAACCCCTTTAGCTCCTTCAGTCCCTTCTCTAACTCCTCCATTGGGGACCCCTTTCTCAGTCCAATGGTTGGCTGTGAGCATCCATACTCTGTATTTATCAGGCTCTGGCAGAGCCTCTCAGGAGACAGCTAAATCAATCAGGCTCCCTCCAGCCAAAGACTTAGCAGGCACTCTGTGATCCAGTGAAAACACTTACTAATTTACAAGTGTTTACCTTGATGGCTGAGGAGCTAATAGTCCTTAGAAAATTTGAGGGGTGTTTTCTTTTTCCTTTTGAAATAAGCTTAAAATTTCCTTTTGTTGCTTGTTTTTGAAGTAGGATAGAAAAGCACTTTTGGTAATTGTATGCATCTGCGATGCAAATATTTTTGTGTATACTAGAGTGTTTACTTAATCAAAAGTTAAAATGATGTGAAGGAGTACAGAAATATCTGAAAAAACAAACAAACAGAAAAGATGCTGAGGAGGCAGCTAAGACAGAACACTGCTCTTGCAGAAGACCTGAGCTTGGTTCTCAGTACCCATGTCCTGTGGTTTGTAACTGCCTGTAACTCCAGCTCCAGGGAATCCAAATGCATTCTGCTTTCCCCTGAGGTCACTTGTATATATGTGGATATATATATATATATATATATATATATATATTATACATATTATATATATACACATATATAATATGTGCAAACATACATACATACATATAGACATATAGTCATACTTCTTGCCCTGAGAGCACTAGCATACATGTATGCACATATATCCATATATATTATACACATACATATGTATACATGTATATACATACATGTATATAGATATTAATATATACATATAAATAAAAGTAAAACAAATCTTTTTAACAAAAGAAAACAAAAACAATTAAGTGCTTAATTAAAAGTTAGATGGTGGCAGATCTTCCTGGTCGCTGCCGCCGCGGAGAGCCCATGGGCAGCACCCCGAGAGCGAACTTGAGCCTCGGGACCACAGGTAAGACTAGCTTATCTGCTGCAAGTGACTTGCCTGGTGGAATCGGGACAAACAGAGGCAGAATTCCTCTAGGACCGGGCACGTCCTGTGTTTACCGGAAGTCCCACACCCGCGGATCCCGGCCCACAGCAGCTCTCTGCTCCCAGACCCCGTGGGAGAGAGACCTTACCGCCTGGTCAGGTGGGCACTCCTGAGGCTGCAGAGCGGAAGAGACCACCAACACTGCCCACCCCTGCCCACATCCCTGGCCCAAGAAGAAACTGTACAAGGCCTCTGGGTTCCTGTGGGGGAGGGCCCAGGAGCGGCAGGAGCCCTGCCTGAGACACCGCCAGAACCTGAAGGAAACAGACCAGATAAACAGTTCTCTGCACCCGAATCCCGTGGGAGGGAGAGCTAAACCTTCAGAGAGGCAGACACGCCTGCGAAACCAGAAGAGACTGCTCTCTGCACACATTACTGATTCCAGAGGAAAACACCAAAATCCATCTGGAACCCTGGTACACGGAGGCTCCCGGAAGGGGCAGCGCAGATCTTCCTGGTTGCTGCCACCGCGGCACCCCGCGAGCGAACTTGAGCCTCGGGACCACAGGTAAGACCAATTTTTCTGCTGCAAGTGACCTGCCTGGTGAACTCAAGGTACAGGTCCACAGGAACTGCTGAAGACCTGTAGAAAGGAAAAACTACACGCCCGAAAGCAGAACACCCTGTCCCCATAACTGACTGAAAGAGAAGAAAACAGGTCTACAGCACTCCTGACACACAGGCCTATAGGACAGTTTAGCCACTGTCAGAAATAGCAGAACAAAGTAACACTAGAGATAATTTGATGGCGAGAGGCAAGCGCAGGAACCCAAGCAACAGAAACCAAGACTACATGGCACCATCGGAGCCCAATTCTCCCATCAAAACAAACATGGAATATCCAAACACACCAGAAAAGCAAGATCTAGATTCAAAATCATATTTGACCATGATGCTGGAGGACTTCAAGAAAGACATGACGAACTCCCTTAGAGAACAAGTAGAAGCCTACAGAGAGGAATCACAAAAAATGCCTGAAAAGAATTCCAGGAAAACATAAATAAACAAGTAGAAGCCCATAGAGAGGAGACACAAAAATCCTTGAAAGAATTCCAGGAAAACACAATCAAACAGTTGAAGGAATTAAAAATGGAAATAGAAGCAATCAAGAAAGAACACATGGAAACAACCCTGGATATAGAAAACCAAAAGAAGAGACATGGAGCTGTAGATACAAGCTTCACCAACAGAATACAAGAGATGGAAGAGAGAATCTCAGGAACAGAAGATTCCATAGAAATCATTGACTCAACTGTCAAAGATAATGTAAAGCGGAAAAAGCTACTGGTCCAAAACATACAGGAAATCCAGGACTCAATGAGAAGATCAAACCTAAGGATAATAGGTATAGAAGAGAGTGAAGACTCCCAGCTCAAAGGACCAGTACATATCTTCAACAAAATCATAGAAGAAAACTTCCTAACCTAAAAAAAAGAGATACCCATAGGCATACAAGAAGCCTACAGAACTCCAAATAGATTGGACCAGAAAAAGCACCTCCGTCACATAATAATCAAAACACCAAACGCACAAAATAAAGAAAAGAATATTAAAAGCAGTAAGGGAAAAAGGTCAAGTAACATATAAAGGCAGACCTATCAGAATCACACCAGACTTTTCATGCAGAAACTATGAAGGCCAGAAGATCCTGGACTGATGTCATACAGAACCTAAGAGAACACAAATGCCAGCCCAGGATACTGTATCCTGCAAAACTCTCAACTAACATAGATGGAGAAACCAAGATATTCCATGACAAAACCAAATTTACACAATATCTTTCTACAAATCCAGCACTACAAAGGATAATAAATGGTAAAGCCCAACATAAGGAGGCAAGATATACCCAAGAAGAGGCAAGAAACGAATCGTCTTGGCAACAAAACAAAGAGAAGAAAAGCACACAAACATAACACATCCAAATATGAATATAACAGGAAGCAATAATCACTATTCCTTAATATCTCTCAACATCAATGGCCTCAACTCCCCAATAAAAAGACATAGATTAACAAACTGGATACACAACGAGGACCCTGCATTCTGCTGCCTACAGGAAACACACCTCAGAGACAAAGACAGACACTACCTCAGAGTGAAAGGCTGGAAAACAACTTTCCAAGCAAATGGTCGGAAGAAGCAAGCTGGAGTAGCCATTCTAATATCAAATAAAGTCAATTTTCAACTAAAAGTCATCAAAAAAGATAAGGAAGGACACTTTATATTCATCAAAGGAAAAATCCACCAAGATGAACTCTCAATCCTAAATATCTATGCCCCAAATACAAGGGCACCTACATACGTAAAAGAAACCTTACTAAAGCTCAAAAAACACATTGCACCTCACACAATAATAGTAGGAGACTTCAACACCCCACTCTCATCAATGGACAGATCATGGAAACAGAAATTAAACAGAGACGTAGACAGACTAAGAGAAGTCATGAGCCAAATGGACTTAACGGATATTTATAGAACGTTCTACCCTAATGCAAAAGGATATACCTTCTTCTCAGCTCCTCATGGTACTTTCTCCAAAACTGACCATATAATTGGTCAAAAAACGGGCCTCAACAGGTACAGAAAGATAGAAATAATCCCATGCGTGCTATCAGACCACCACGGCCTAAAACTGGTCTTCAATAACAATAAGGGAAGAATGCCCACATATACGTGGAAAGTGAACAATGCTCTACTCAATGATAACCTGGTCAAGGAAGAAATAAAGAAAGAAATTAAAAACTTTTTAGAATTTAATGAAAATGAAGGTACAACATACCCAAACTTATGGGACACAATGAAAGCTATGCTAAGAGGAAAACTCATAGCGCTGAGTGCCTGCAGAAAGAAACAGGAAAGAGCATATGTCAGCAGCTTGACTGCACACCTAAAAGCTCTAGAACAAAAAGAAGCAAATACACCCAGGAGGAGTAGAAGGCAGGAAATAATCAAACTCAGAGCTGAAATCAACCAAGTAGAAACAAAAAGAACCATAGAAAGAATCAACAGAACCAAAAGTTGGTTCTTTGAGAAAATCAACAAGATAGATAAACCCTTAGCCAGACTAACGAGAGGACACAGAGAGTGTGTCCAAATTAACAAAATCAGAAATGAAAAGGGAGACATAACTACAGATTCAGAGGAAATTCAAAAAATCATCAGATCTTACTATAAAAAGCCTATATTCAACAAAACTTGAAAATCTGCAGGAAATGGACAATTTCCTAGACAGATACCAGGTACCAAGTTAAATCAGGAACAGATAAACCAGTTAAACAACCCCATAACTCTAAGGAAATAGAAGCAGTCATTAAAGGTCTCTCAACCAAAAAGAGCCCAGGTCCAGATGGGTTTAGTGCAGAATTCTATCAGACCTTCATAGAAGACCTCATACCAATATTATCCAAACTATTCCACAAAATTGAAACAGATGGAGCACTACCGAACTCCTTCTATGAAGCCACAATTACTCTTATACCTAAACCACACAAAGACCCATCAAAGAAAGAGAACTTCAGACCAATTTCCCTTATGAACATCGATGCAAAAATACTCAACAAAATTCTGGCAAACCGAATCCAAGAGCACATCAAAACAATCATCCACCATGATCAAGTAGGCTTCATCCCAGGCATGCAGGGATGGTTTAATATAGGGAAAACCATCAACGTGATCCATTATATAAACAAACTGAAAGAACAAAACCACATGATCATTTCATTAGATGCTGAGAAAGCATTTGACAAAATTCAACACCCCTTCATGATAAAAAGTTCTGGAAAGAATAGGAATCCAAGGCCCATACCTAAACATAGTAAAAGCCATATACAGCAAACCAGTGGCTAACATTAAACTAAATGGAGAAAACTTGAAGCAATCCCACTAAAATCAGGGACTGACAAGGCTGCCCTCTCCTACTTATTCAATATAGTTCTTGAAGTTCTAGCCAGAGCAATCAGACAACAAAAAGGAGGTCAAGGGATACAGATTGGAAAAGAAGAAGTCAAAAATATCACTATTTGCAGATGATATGATGAGTATATTTAAGTGATCCCAAAAGTTCCACCAGAGAACTACTAAAGCTGATAAACAACTTCAGCAAAGTGGCTGGGTATAAAATTAACTCAAATAAATCAGTAGCCTTCCTCTACACAAAGAGAAACAAGCCGAGAAAGAAATTAGGGAAACGACACCCTTCATAATAGACCCAAATAATATAAAGTACCTCGGTGTGACTTTAACCAAGCAAGTAAAAGATTTGTACAACAAGAACTTCAAGACTCTGAAGAAAGAAATTGAAGAAGACCTCAGAAGATGGAAAGATCTCCCATGCTCATGGATTGGCAGGATTAATATAGTAAAAATGGCCATTTTACCAAAAGCGATCTACAGATTCAATGCAATCCCCATCAAAATACCAATCCAATTCTTCAAAGAGTTAGACAGAACAATTTGCAAATTCATCTGGAATAACAAAAAACCCAGGATAGCTAAAACTATCCTCAACAATAAAAGGACTTCAGGGGGAATCACTATCCCTGAACTCAAGCAGTATTACAGAGCAATAGTGATAAAAACTGTATAGTATTGGTACAGAGACAGACAGATAAACCAATGGAATAGAACTGAAGACCCAGAAATGAACCCACACACCTATGGTCACTTGATTTTTGACAAAGGAGCCAAAACCATCCAATGGAAAAAAAGATAGCATTTTCAGCAAATGGTGCTGGTTCAACTGGAGGTCAACATGTAGAAGAATGCAGATCGATCCATGCTTATCACCCTGTACAAAGCTTAAGTCCAAGTGGATCAAGGACCTCCACATCAAACCAGACACACTCAAACTAATAGAAGAAAAACTAGGGAAGCATCTGGAACACATGGGCACTGGAAAAATTTCCTGAACAAAACACCAATGGCTTATGCTCTAAGATCAAGAATCGACAAATGGGATCTCATAAAACTACAAAGCTTCTGTAAGGCAAAGGACACTGTGGTTAGGACAAAAAATGCAACCAACAGATTGGGAAAAAAGATCTTTACCAATCCTACAACAGATAGAGGCCTTATATCCAAAATATACAAAGAACTCAAAAAGTTAGACGCAGGGGAGACAAATAACCCTATTAAAAATGGGGTTCAGAGCTAAACAAAGAATTCACAGCTGAGGAATGCCGAATGGCTGAGAAACACCTAAAGAAATGTTCAACATCTTTAGTCATCAGGGAAATGCAAATCAAAACAACCCTGAGATTTCACCTCACACCAGTGAGAATGGCTAAGATCAAAAACTCAGGTGACAGCAAATGCTGGCGAGGATGCGGAGAAAGAGGAACACTCCTCCATTGTTGGTGGGGTTGCAGACTGGTACAACCATTCTGGAAATCAGTCTGGAGGTTCCTCAGAAAATTGGACATTGATCTGCCTGAGGATCCAGCTATACCTCTCTTGGGCATATACCCAAAAGATGCCCCAACATATAAAAAAGACACGTGCTCCACTATATTCATCGCAGCCTTATTTATAATAGCCAGAAGCTGGAAAGAATCCAGATGCCCTTCAACAGAGGAATGGATACAGAAAATGTGGTACATCTACACAATGGAATATTACTCAGCTATGAAAAACAACGACTTTATGAAATTCGTAGGCAAATGGTTGGAACTGGAAAATATCATCCTGAGTGAGCTAACCCAATCACAGAAAGACATACATGGTATGCACTCACTGATAAGTGGCTATTAGCCCAAATGCTTGAATTACCCTAGATGCATAGAACACATGAAACTCAAGACGGATGATCAAAATGTGAATGCTTCACTCCTTCTTTAAAAGGGGAACAAGAATACCCTTGGCAGGGAAGAGAGAGGCAAAGAGTAAAACAGAGACTGAAGGAACACCCATTCAGAGCCTGCCCCACATGTGGCCCATACATATATAGCCATCCAATTAGACCAGATGGATGAAGCAAAGAAGTGCAGGCCGACAGGAGCCGGATGTAGATCGATCCTGAGAGACACAGCCAGAATACAGCAAATACAGAGGCGAATGCCAGCAGCAAACCACTGAACTGAGAACAGGACCCCCGTGAAGGAATCAGAGAAAGAACTGGAAGAGCTTGAAGGGGCTCGAGACCCCATATGTACAACAATGCCAAGCAACCAGAGCTTCCAGGGACTAAGCCACTACCTAAAGACTATACATGGACTGACCCTGAACTCTGACCTCATAGGTAGCAATGAATATCCTAGTAAGAGCACCAGTGGAAGGGGAAGCCCTGGGTCCTGCTAAGACTGAACCCCCAGTGAACTAGACTGTGGGGGGGAGGGTGGCAATGGGGGGAGGGTGGGGAGGGGAACACCCATAAGGAAGGGGGGGAGGGAAGGGGATGTTTGCCCGGAAACTGGGAAAGGGAATAACACTCGAAATGTACATAAGAAATACTCAAGTTAATAAAAAAAAAAAAAAAAGTTAGATGGACTGAGACAAAGTGAACCTGTTGGTCTCTGAGAGCTGAGGAGGAAGCAAACCAGAGATGAGAAAGGGTGGAGTGCCAAAGCTAGCAGAGGCAAGGCAGCTGGAAGAAGAACCAGAGATACAGAGTCACAGCAGGAGTACGTGATTGGCCCACATCATCTGTCTGAAACCACGGACCATCATGTGACTGAGCTGCCTATTCTACCTGCCAGCTTTCAGCAGTTCAGTCTCCTGATCACCACAAACCAACGTGGTGGGCCTTCAGGAATAGATCTACATTCACCCCCAATTCCTAGTCTCATCTAGGGTCATGAACCAATCTCTAAATGATCCTACCGTAAAGTCTAATAAGTATTGGAGTTTTCAAAAGACCCGGGACTATATAGGATGTGCCAACTGACAAATATAAATTTGAATTTCACTTTAATGACTTTTTAAACCAATATATCTAAAACTCTTAAATCAGCTGTATTCCTTAAAAATAAATGTGACTAACTTCAGGTGGCAAAAACAAGACAGTTCACGGCCTTCAGATGGCTCTGCAGGTAAAGGTACCTGCTGTGGAGCCTCAGGACCCATGTTTATCCCCAGGATCCACATGGTGGAAGAGAGAACCAACTCCCTCAAGCCGCCTCTGGCCTCAACATGTGCCCTGCAGCCCTGCCCCATACAAACAAATAAATTACTTTTAAATTAAACCAAAAATGTTTGTCCTTATTTTCATTCATTTCTTTCTTCCTCTCCAAAGTAAATGCTCTTGGGTCTTTACCTGACTAGATAAGCACATGACCTTTATGAACTGAAGTTCCAGGTAAAAAGGTCACATTTATGTAAAAGATTCTACAACAGAGATTAATTAGATCATCTATGACTTCAGGAAATACCACGGTGCAAGCCCAGAGACAAACTATTCTGGGTTCTCTTTAGCCTTCCTAGGCAGCCATTCATTGCCTACCTCTGTATTTGAACAGACATCTCTGTGACGGTTAAGTACATGAGTTTACCTAACAGACCAATAGCTCCTACCCAAAGGCTAAGAATGTCATTATACAATAACGTTGAACTAAAGCAGAGATCCACGTGCTTTACCTCATGTTTCCATTGATGTGCTTTAAAGGTGCTTGGATTCATGACTCTCTTTGTTCCTCTACAGTAAAAATGTCAAGGAATTGTCCCCATGCTAGAACATGGCATTGCAGGGAACACGCATCTGCTCCTCAGCCATCACTCAGGTTTAGCTTCAGAATAAACCATCCTTTATTCCCACTGCAAAGGAACTTGCGGTTTTACACTGATGCCTTTCATTCTTTTTCTTATGTACTTACACACATAAGAGTGAACACACACTTTTGTTAGGCAAAACAAAATTCTCCCAAGGGTGTCTGATGTGACCTAGGGTGGAAGTCTCAGCCTTCTAGAGCACAATCTCTAGAATAAATTATCAGAGCAAAGAAGAATTAAAGCCATTTATCAGTTGGCTTAAAATAGAGAGATCATGTTGGGTCACCCAAGTGGGCCCAATGCAATTACAAAAGTCTTCAAATGTATGAGAATAAGGTAGGATGTGCGCCCAATAGTGTGAGAAAGATATCACTGTCACCTTGACAGTTCAAGTAAGGTCATTCAGAGCCAAGAAAGCATCTGTAGAAGCTAGGAAAGAAAATTACAAGACAATCTTCAAGAACCTTCAAGAAGCAACAAAACCCAGGAGGCAAGATAATTTTATTCCAGTGAGGCTCACTTAGGACTTCTCACTCTGATGTTGACAGACACAGTTATAGCACTCTAAGCACTAACTCTTTGCTATTAGTTACAATGGCAATAGGAACTAACATACTGTCCCTCACCCAACAGTGAAGCTCTACCCAGGCACACATCCAGGTTCCAGTTGGCTCCCTCTTCCACTCATAATCAAGAACCATCAGGCAGAGAGCCCCAGAATCTTACAGAGGCCTCAAGCATGAGAACTAACGCATTTGAAGGTTTGATCTTGGCAAATCTGGAAGAACTGTCCAACTTGTGAAGTAAGTCCAACTTGTCTTTGATGAGTTTCCTGTTTCTTTCATGCGCAGATAATGGTCTGAGGTTTCATGTTTACCCCTGTAATGACCCTGGGCTGATGGTATAAGCCTCCTATTGGCTCTAACAGGTCAGATCATCATTGTACACCTATATGTGCGCGCACACGTGCATGTGCGTGTGCATGTGTGTGTGTGTGCGTGTGTGTGTGTGTGCGTGTGTGTGTGTGTGTGTGTGTGTGTGTGTGTGTGTGTGTGTGTGTGTGTGCGCGTGTGTGGTGTGTTCTCAACTAGCCTCAACAGTTTAGGGAGAAGGATGATGATGACTATAAAAGTCATTTGAAAATGTAATTGTCAACTTGACAGACAGGGCACGCCTGTGAGGGACTGTTTTGATTTTATTACTTGTGTGGTGGGAGGGGATCCTGGACTACATAAGGTAGAGGGAGCAAGCTGAACACTGTCATGCATGCACTTACCTTTGCTCTCTCGTCCTGATTACGGATGGGGTATAACCTGCTTTCTCAAACTCCTGCTGCTCTGAATCTCGAACCGTGAGCCCCAGTAGTCTTTCTCCCTCAAGTTGTACTTTTCAGAGTGTTACACAACAGCACCATGAACGGAAATTAAGACAAGTAAGTATTCAAATTGAAGGGCAAAGACGATCGAGCCCCAATGATGAATGTGTCTTTTTGTGTTCCTCTGAGTTCCTGACTCCCTTTGTTTCTCTGCCATCTCTCCAGGTTCCAGAATTCCCAACGGGAAATTCTGCATTGCCTGGGAGGACTGACTAGAAGCAACCTGCCACTCAAATCCAAGCACTAGTGTCAACATTTGGAGCAACATTTCCATTAGAGGCAGCTTCCCTCGGCTCACCCTCTGGTTCCCACCTCAGGGGACAGAGGCGGGTGGTAGTACTTACAAGGCCATCATTCCAAACCGCAGCTCCTGCTCCAGCCTCCAAGGGACGCTCCGTGTGAGCCTCAGGCTACAGTTAGAGTGCCCCTCCTGAAGACTTGTTAATCAAAGTTTCTTCAGCTTCATCAAACAACAGGGGTGTGTTGAATAAAACTCCCAGAGAGAGGTGATGGTCCGGCCTCCTTGAAAGGAAAACAGCAGACAGGAAAGGTATCCCACGGAGATAAAAGCTATGCTAACAAGTGACGGCATTTCCAAAACAAACCCCTGGAGTGAGAGAGCGGAGGAGGGGGCGTGAGGGAAGAGTACCGGATGAACTGCGAGCCAACCAGAGGGCGAGGGGTGGGGCTGACAGAAGGCTTTGAAGTACGCTGAAGTGTTTCTGAGGTTTTTCTGAAGCCTTGCCACCTGCTTCCTTCAGACTTTCTATCTACTTCACACTTTCTGTCTTTTCAAAAGTTACACGCTGAGAGGCCATGTTAGGCTTTCATTTTGGGTCAAACATTATTTTCACATTTTTTTCCTACTGCGCCATATTTCACTGGCAACACGAAGCTTTTAGAGAGGAATGAGCTTCCTTCAGTCCAGCCTAGCTAAGGAGTGGTGAGGAGAGGGACGCAAACAGAAAAATGAAAGCCTTTGGATAGTGGGGCCAAGATCAGCCCTACTTGTCTTTCTTCTGTATCACAGTTGTCAAGGCACACATAAGCGACCTCAGAGTAGACACGCTGAATAAACAGCAGGCAATGGATATACAGCAGGATGTCTTCCAACTGCAGACTTTCTGTCTAAGGTTTCATTGCTGTGAAGAGACACCATGACCATAGAAACTCTTCCAGGGACAAACATTTAATTGGGGCTGGCTTCAAGTTCAGAGGTTTAGTCCATTATCATCATGCCAGGAAGCATGCCAGGGTCCAGGCAGACATAGTGCTGGAGAAGAAGCTGAGAGGTCTTCATCTTGATCAAAGGCAGCAACGAGGAGACTGTCTTTCCCAGGTAGCACTGGGCAGAGCTTGAGCATAAAGACCTCAAAGCCTGCTCCCCACAGTGACATACTTCCTCCAACAAGGACACACCTACTCCAACAAGGACACACCTCCTCCAACAAGGACACACCTCCTCCAACAAGGCTAAAAAGCATTCAAGAGCATGAGTCTATGGGGGCCAAACCTATGCAAACCACCACACATTCTTAGTACTTTCTCTGTGCCAGGATGTGTTAGGTTGAAGGAAACATAAAGATAAGCAAGACACTTGTATACCAAGGGGCACATCACATCCTTTGAATAGAATAAACAAATAAGGGCACATAACCCAGTCACCAAGACATATACCGCTCTTGCAAAGGACTGCAGTTCAATTCTCAGGTTCACGATCACATCTACCTCTAAGGGACCATCATCCATCTCTGGCCTCCACAGAAACCTGCACTCACATGAACATCCCCATACATATACACATTTTTTTTAAATCTTTTTAAAAATATATTGGCGGAACATATGAGGGGAAAAAAGGTAAAATATTAGGAATCTGACCTCAAATAACATAATTTATATCTTGAACATACATATTTGCATATTGCATAAGCAGAATTGAACTTTGACTTTCAAGTTTCCAATAATTTTTTTATTTATATGAGTACACTGTAGCTTCAGACACACCAGAAGAGGGCATCGGATCTTATTACAGATGTTTGTGAGTCGCCATGTGATTGCTGGGAACTGAACTCAGGACGACCTCTGTAAGAACAGTCAGTGCTCTTAACCGCTGAGCCTCCAATAATTTTTTTAAAGTTGAAAGAATTAGATACTCACCAGTTCGTTTTAACAACACTACTTGGTTTCAGATACTTGACTGATAAATGCTTCAGATGTGTGTTTTAAAACTAGAGTTCAATGTTTTGCGTTCTCTGTTTGTTCCTTTCCCCTTCCATGGAATGTCATATCATAAGTCCCTTTCTGATCAACTCTTTCAAATGATAATGTACACAATGTGTCCTGACTGAACTAACTTTCCTTCAAGACATTGCCTCATGGATCATCTGCTTTGGGGCCATCCACATTGACTGTGGGTTCATGATGTCTTTCTGTGACAGGTTCTCAGGCATTGGACATCCTTGCCTGGATGATGAAGTTATAATATATATCTAGTGACTGTATATCTCTTGTTATCCAACAGTGAGAAACTATATGAGCTACTTAAAAGTTAGACAGGGGCTGGGGATTTAGCTCAGTGATAGAGCGCTTACCTAGGAAGCGCAAGGCCCTGGGTTCGGTCCCCAGCTCCGAAAAAAAGAACCAAAAAAAAAAAAAGTTAGACAAAGAACCATAAACGACTTTTTTAAATTTTATTTCTTGATAATATTACTGTGGTATGCAGATTGAGAAAACACTTAGGTGAACAGTATTTTCCTCCTCCATCTACTTTTGAGACATGATCTCACGTAGTCTAGGAGGGCCTTGTTATGTGGCTGAGGCTAGCCTTGAATCTTGGATCCTCCTGGCTCTACCTCTCCAGCCCTTGGATTATAGGCACTTTGACATCAAACCTGGCTTTATCTTTTTCTTAATATTAGGCTCTTAAAAGATATCAGAATGGTTGAAGTGCAAAGCAAAGATTCTTATTTTCCTATGTGTGGGCTTTCATTAATTTCACAAATATGTTAACATTCTACACCACTCCCTAGTTGCATAGGATTCTAAAAAACGAAATGACCAGCTTCCAAGTTTCAGGGAATGAGATATGTAAGATTGATTATGATTGCCTAAAAGTGTCTTCACTTATAGAATAATAATTTTCCATCATTCTAATGGTCTTTTATTTACACACTTAGCATTTTAACTGTAGCAGGAAATGAACAACCCTACTGAGGAAAGCATGTGTCTGTTTTTGTAGTAGGATTAATTGTCTAATGCTTTGGACAGTTTCCATGATTCTGAGTGTGTCTGCTCTGGCCTTGCCTATCAACAGTGAAAAGCCATAACCGTAAATTAGCATAGCTGTTGCAGCACATAATCAATTGAGACAAGGAGTCCCTGTTTCATTAGCCACATAAAGTCTTTGTCAAGGCTTCCAAAATCACACCCATGGGTCAGATCTCTCTCAGGCAAGGCACATGCTCCATGGGATGTTTTAAATAAACAGCTCAGATGAATTTTCTGCCAAAAGCCACCTACTTCTGTCTCCTGAAACTAGAAACAAAGCAAACATTTCTACTACCTGTTAAGGATCCCTTCCTTTTCAGACCTTGAATAATTCTTCAACCAAATAAAATCAGAAGAATCATTCCAAGAAGTAACACTTAAGGAAACAGCCATAATAATGGTCCCGTCGTCTTGCAAAGCTTGCACCAGGACCACACTTAGTTAAGCATGTCAGCTGGTGCTGTGCTTCGTCCTATGCATCCTTGTACATTACCAGTCCCATACACAGTCTTACTCCTGCTTAAACCATGTATTCTACACTCTTCTATATCTTGGGCATGTCCTCTAATACACCCAAAGACACCTGTTAAACCTGGGACTCCACATGATCAAATGGTCCCAAATATAGTCTGATTGCAGGAGAGGGCAGCAGCAGGATCTAGCCTTTCTGTTGTCTGAATGTTTTATTTGTGAGTTTGATGGTAATTGCTACACAGGTAGCCTACTTATTTACTAAAACATTCTATAAAATTTCTCGTTTAAACTGTATGTATAGCATGGTGCCAAATCTTTATATTAAAAGACAAGAGTTTCTAGAACTGGGAAGTTTAAGAAAATATGTTTCTACCTAGGTAGGAAAAAGCATGAGTAAAATAGCTGTTTTCTCTTAAGGATTGGGGAAAGAAAAACTGGGCTGAAAACTAACAAACCCTATAACGAATGACTTGAATGAAGGGTGGTATCACAAAATATGAACATACAAGAGTGGACTCAAATTCAAAGTCACAAGTAGATGGAGCACCACAAAGCATCCCATTTCTGCAATGTTCAGTGAATCTGTGAACAAGATCTGTCTAATTAGATGTTCCTACTATAGTCTCTGGACCAAGAGAGGGTCTCAATATAGATAGATGTCAGAAGGTAGATAGATAGATGGATAGATGGATGGGTGGATAGATAGATAGATAGATAGATAGATAGATAGATAGATAGATAGATAGATAGATAGATTGATTGATAAATATACAGATAGTTTTGATGGCTAGAATGAGAATGTCCCCCAAAAGTTCAGATGTTTGAATATTTGAATACTTGCTCCTCAGTTGGGAACAGTATTTGGGAAAGCTTAGAAAATGTGGCCTTGTTGGAGGAAGTACATCACTGGAACAGGATCTGAGGTTTCGAAAGCCACACGTCTGTCCTTGTCCACTTACTCTGGTCTTGCTTGCAGTTCAAGATGTGAGTCCTCAGCATCTCACTCCAGCCTGTGGCTTGCTGTCATACTTCACTGCTGCGATGGATTCTTATCCCCATGGAAGCTTGTCCTGGTTGTTTTTGTTAATGTCTTAGCACTTGGGAAGCAGGGGCAGGCAGATCTTTGAGTTTGATGCCAGCCTAGTCTATAGAGCATGCTCTAGGACAGCCAGAGCTACACAGAGAAAGCCAATCTTGAAAACCCTAAAAACAAAACAAAACAAAACAAAAACTTGTTAATAAATAATAGGATGTCAGTAGGTAACAGGATACTGCTGTAACAGACCTGACCAATTTTCCTGAAGCCACATTGAGGAAACAGCTCCATAAGATTGGCCCATAGGCAAGCCTGTGAAACATGTCCGTAATTAGTGGTTGATGTGAGGAGGCCAAGACTATTGAGGGTCGCAGCATGCCTGAGCAGGTGGTCCTGGGTCTATAGGAAAGCAAGGTGAACAAGCCATAGGAAGTAAGGCAGTAAGCAACACTCCTCCATGAATTCTACTTCCAGCCTCCAGATTCCTCAGCTGAAATAAATCCTTTCCTCCATAAATTGGTTTTGGTTGGGGTGCAGCATGAATAAACATCTTTTTTCTGTACGTTGCCTTTGTCATGGTGTTTTATCATAGCAATAGAAAACTAACTAGTTGAGCGGTGGTGGCACATGCCTTTATACCTTTAATTTTAGCATTGGGAGACAGAGGCAGGCAGATTTCTCTGAGTTTGATGACAGCCTGGTCTACAGAGCAAGGTCTAGGACAGCCTGAGTGACAGAAAAATCCAATCTCAAGAGAACAAAAAGGGGGGAAAAAGAAAAAGAAAAACAAACAAACAAACAAAAAAAACAGACAAAAATAACAGCAATAACAAAAAAAAAAAAAAAAAACTTGGTACTAGGGAATGGGATATTGCCATGACAGACTTGACCGTGCGTGTTCTTTTTTGAAGGAATGTGGAAGGCTTTGGAACTTTGAACTAGAAAACTGGTTGAACACTACAAGAGGCCCCTACTGGGCCATCCTAGTAGGAGCTTGGAAGACAGGGCTGAGACCTATGAGGACTGTCAAGACCCAGCTCAGAAGTTTCAGAAGGGAACAGTATTAGCAAACAGACTAAAAATAAAAGTAAAAGAAATATAAATATGGTTGTTTTTGCCCTTGTTGCAAGACAATGCCTGAAGCTAAATTTAAAAATAATGAATTAGCTTATTTGGCAAAGGAAATTTCAAGACAGCCTAATGCTAACCTGTGGCATGGTTGGTTGGTAAGCACTCTTATTTAAACCTAGAATGAAAAAGAGTGGAGCAGAAAGAAATACAAAAGGAGCAGTTTAAAGAGGAAAAGAGAACCAGGAATCAATGTTACAGCCCTGAAGGACATAGGGAGATTAAGGAGTCTACATTATATTAAAGGGAAGGATGTGTGTAGGGCAACACCTCACCCTTAAGCTTCCAACTTGTAAAACAAAAAGACACAATAAATTTTCTTCTCCTAGACAAGAACAACAAAGAAAACCTAGTGCAAATGTGATTCAAAGTGTCCAGGGTCCATCGCAATTTGTCAGCCAGTGTGGACAGTGTCCTCCTCCGGTGCTGGGCTTACACTCATGGAGGATACATGAGCAAAGGGGCTATGGGAACCTTCCCTCATACTTTCAGAGGGATGCGGAGACGAGGCCAGGAAATGTGTGGCAGGGGAGTCCCTACCTGGAGGTCCTGAGAGACCATTGCATCAACCTGTGAAAGTAAAGCCTGGCTTGCACTGAAGACCCCAAGATATTGGAGATGACAATGTTATGAGATGCTGGTTAAGCACAGCTGCACACAGGTAGTGGAAACAGCCCAGGGGGGAGAAGTACACTACAGGCGACAAAGCTAGAGGAGCAGAGACATCTGAGCCTTTCGACACTGGATATGGAGCTACTAGATCTGGTTTTTTGCGGTGCTGGACTTTGGTCTTGCTTTTGTCCGTCTTTCCTTACTATCTCCCACTCTTTCCTTCCGGGATGGCAGCGTGTATTTTGTGCCATTGTGCGTGTTGGAGGGACGTAATTTGCCTTTTGACTTTAGAGGGACTTACTATTAAGAGATTGTCTGGGGTTTCAGGAGAGACTTTGGACTTTTCAACAGTGTTGAAACAGAGAGACTATGGGGACTTTTGAATTTGGACTGAATGAACGTTGCATTCTGATATGACCAGGAGCCCATGGGGCCAGGGAACAGACTGTGATAGTTTGAATGAGAAAGCCATCATAGGTTCTGACATTTGAATACTCAGTTCCTTGTTAGTGATATTGTTTATGAAGGCTTTCAGGGGATGGACTTGCTGGAGGAGGTGTGGAAAGAATTTTAGGTTTCAAAGCCCAGTTTGTTCTCTCTGCTTCCTACTCTCAATTTTAAGATGTGAGCTCTCAGATTGATGCTCCAGCTGCCATGACTGCTTGCCACCATACTTCCCATCATGATGGTGATGAACCACTGTCCCTTTGGAACCATAAGCCCAAATAAATCCTTCTGCCTGTAAGTTGTTTAGTATTGGTGTTTTATCATAGTAATAGAAAAATAGCCAATGCATAGATTGAAATATGATTGGGTAGGTTATTGACAAGCAGTAAATATCTGAATAATACATAAATGATAAATTAGATACACTTTCAGGAATTGATATGTGGTTGTGGAAATTTATGATTTTTCTTCACACCGAGAGAGCAATTAAGTCTAGGTACAAAAGTCTGAGAACCAGGAACTCTGGTCTATAACAGCAGATTACAGGTGGCACTGCCAGGTAGAATATAAAAATTACCTTTTCTGCCTTGTTTTGTATTCAGGTATTCAAAAGATCTGATGATGCTTATGTACTTGGTGAGAATGAGACTTCTTTGCTCAGCCCAAGAGTTGAGAGACCATCGCCTCCTGGAAGCACCTCACAGATTCTCTGAGATATAATTATTTTTACTACTCAGGCATCCCTTATCCAGTCAAGCTAATCTATAACATAAATCATCAGACTGACAGATCTGATGAAGAAGACATGCATATAAACCTCATTGATGGTTTCTAAACACTATTCTGGTTTTTAATAAATTACTTGATCCCTGATGGAGCAATCAAGAATGATAATCACAATTATTTCTGGTGTATCTTCTTAATCTTCCCCTTGGGTTAGATGTAACCATTTAGTTGTTATACAGTCACCAAATTCCCTCTGACAACCATGACAATGATAACAAATAATGTGTGTCAAAGTGATGACTTCCTTTAGTCTCTACCAAGTTATCTTCTGACCTGCTTTGCATGTGGAAGATGACTTCAAACCAGGATTCTATATTGGACAATTTTATGAGTTAAAAGGACAACAGTTACAAAATATTGTGGTTATCTTAGCTTGACTCACGTCAGCGCATGAGTAAAATATTCTATTTTCAGAATGTAAGGAGATGGACCATGTAGTCCTCAGAATGGCCCTCGGGGCCTATGAGAATGTGGGTTCTATGTGCAGGCCTGAGGTGAGGTCAGCTCTATTTGTCTGACCAGTAAGAAACCTGCTAACATCCAGAATACTTGGCTTCCAAAGGAAGGCCCTCTTTCTTCAGATCTTGCCAAGGAAACATGTCTGGCATTGCAGCATTGAGGTGGGAAGCAGGTGACATCAGCAGCCTTCTCTGTGGGAATTTACACAGTTCTGCTTAGGAATTTGGCTGGGATCTCCCCGTGTGAAGCAGCGTGAGCTGAGTCCACTTAGAGACCAGAACAGGCTGTGAGGGAGCAAAACAAATTCTTCATAGAAGAATAGGTTAGCAGGTGCCTCCAGTTTATCAGACCCTCTGTTGGCAACTGTTTGCATATTCTTGTTTCTCTTCGACCTCACCTACATTACCTACTTGGCCTCTGAAGGCATTGGGCCCTCTGCAGAGAAGTTCTCCACATGAGATGACAGCATAGCAGCCAGAATGGGCAAACAAGGTGCCTTGCCTCTGAAATTCTCACCAGAAATCAACAACCCACGTCTCATCATGACTGAGGCCTCCACTACTTTACTCTGGATACAGTGAGACCTGCACCTCACGCTCTTGCCACCATGCTTTCTATTACCATGGTAGACTGTATCCTCCAGAACTGTAAGCCAAAAGTAAGCACTTCTCTTAAATTTATCAAGTCGTTGATCACAAGGAGAGAGGGAGAGGAAGGAGAGGGGAGGTATAGTGGTAAAGTACACAGGTCAGTTTCTGTGAAGCCACACCCCAAAGTAGTTTGGAGCCAAAGCCCTCCACCCCACCATGTAGTGCACATCTTTAGGTAAAAAGCTTCCAATACCCCCTAACAAAACTGAGGTGAGCCCAGCAGCCTCAGACAGACACTATAACCCCATGCCCCATATATACTCCGATGATATGCAATGACTTTCTTTCTTCCTTCCTTCCTTCCTTCCTTCCTTCCTTCCTTCCTTCCTTCCTTTCTTTCTTTCTCTCTCTCTTTCTTTCTCTATTTATTTCAAGATAGTGTTTCTCTGTAGAGCCCTGCCTGTCTTGGAACTTGCTCTGTAGATCAGGCTAGCTCTCTCTCTCTGCCTCTCTCTCTCTCCCTCTGCCTCTGCCTCTCTGCCTCTCTCTCTGTCTCTGCCTCTGCCTCTCTGCCTCTGCCTCTGCCTCTCTGCCTCTGCCTCTGCCTCTGCCTCTGCCTCTGCCTCTGCCTCTGCCTCTGCCTCTGCCTCCTGCCTCTGCCCTCTGCCTCTGCCTCTGCCTCTGCCTCCCAAGTGCCAGGATTAAAGGTATGCACTACCCTGGCCCAGCTTATGTGGTGGCTTTAAAACAGAAAAGAGAAACATGAGAGGCCCAGAGCTGGAGTCTGTATTGAAACAAAGACTGTGACCAAATCTAAAATTACAAGAAGAAGCAGGCATGTGCTGCTCTGCTGGACTATGAGGAATGTGGGTTAAAGAGGCACAGGTATATTCACTGGTTCATACAGAGATGAGAGCCACCCTGCATGAGGTCACTATCCCCAAGTTTTCAGACCAGGACATCAGATTCTCCTAGAGAAAGCATCTGAAGTCTCTGACCTCTTCTTTACCTGTCCACTCTATACTGTAATAAATTAGAGCTCTTGAAAGTCAACACATTTTAATATATTACCTTTTTATGTGAAACATAAAGATATATACTTATTAAAATATTATTTCTAACATATATATATATGCATGCACACATATGTATATTTTTAAAAAGGTCTTTTGAATCAGGGTCTCATAGTGTAGCCTTGGCTGTCCTGGAACTTGCTCTGTAGACCAAGCTGTCCCAAACTCATAAGATCACCTGAGTGCTAGAACTAAAGGCATGTACCACCACACCCAGCCATGCATAGAAATTTTGTTTTGTTTTGTTTTGTTTTTGACAGATGAGGATTTCTAGCTCACATTAGCCCCCATGAGAAGTGGGATTCAATAGTGGTGTATATCCTTTCCAAATGTGTCATTGGTTTCTGTCAACTTGACAGAAGCTAGAATCATTTAGGAAGAGGAAACCTTAATTAAGAAAATTTACTTGATTGAGGAATGATGTGGGAGGGTTGTGCCCCACCCCGGCAGGAGTCCTGGGCTGTGACCCCTGAGAACCAAGCCACTAAGCAAGCACCGAGAAGCCTCCCTGGCCTCTGCTTCAGTTCCTGCCTCCAGGTTCCTGCCCTGACTTCCCTCAGTGATGAGTGACCTAGCAGTTATGAGCTGAAATAAACTCCTCCTCAAGTTACTTTTGGTCGTGACATTTTATCATACAACAGGAAGCCTAACTAATTACACCGAGGTAATTTAATATGCCCAGTTCTCCTTTTGGCTTCTCTCAAACTTCTCCTTATTGGGCCCAGATCCAGGGCAGATGGAGACCAACAGACTGGTGACCTTTCTCCCTGATCTGATATTACCTTCCCCCAGACATCCATCTTAGCTGTGTTAGGCTGGAGTGTGATCTGGGCAACTGGGTTTAAACCCCTCAGAGTTTCCAGAATGCAGCTGAGAATGCTGCCCTCACATAGCCGCACACTTACTCAGATCACTTGGAAGCAGCTGTTCTCCAATCAGCATGACCCTTCCCAAACTGGCCTGCCCTGGGATTTTACTCAGGACAAAGACATCCTTGGCCATTGTTCCAGCAGCTTCCAGTAAGTCTTTGCTACCACCATAGACGCAGCCACATCGAACTTGAACTTGATGCATTGTCAACAGCCCATAATATTCCCTCTTCCCTCTCTTGCTATTTTGGTACAGATAAAAATCAATATAAAAATAGCTTACTGTGAGGGCTGTAACTTAAAAGACCTAAACCATTTCACTATTTAAAAGCACACAACCCCAGGTATCAATTTGTATGAAAACTATAAAATTAAATTGCAAAATTATACTCCTTACTCTAGGTAATTATTAGACCTTAAATTTGCAGACGTCTTCGGCATATAAATCTAAGGGAAGAAGCTCCTTTACTGCAGAAAGAGTGTAAGGAGCCCTGAGCTTGGAGGGGCTTCCTGGAATCTCATCACTGTCCTCCAGGCCACACCCCACAGCCCTGAATCTATCCGCCTGGGATTACCAACGCCAGCTGGGCCCATGTCCTCACCCAGCTCTCACTCTTCTTTGAAAGACTGAGTGGTGACCCAGTGGAACATATAGAAAAAGAACAAGGTCTCTACTTCCACAAGAGAGCTAAGATAACTGATCTAGAACATAACAAGGGTAGAAAGGCTCAATGGTGCAGAGGAGACCTGGAGTCAGTGAAACACTGTATCGTCCTCCCAACCACTTCTCAACTGATGAAGCCACTGTCTAATTCCCTGGTGATAATTCAGTGTCTTACAAAGAATGGTCACTTCCACTCAGCTACCTAGACGAAATCTTTCCTTCGTGTTTCCCACGTGCCCACGGGCTTTAGAAGGACTTCTCTCACTTAGCGCAGGACAAGGTTCTCAAGAACCCGGGCCTGGAAGCCGCGCTTTCTCAGCCACTTACAGTGGTGCATCCACCTGCTGCAGGCACCAAAGATTCTTCCAGAAGCTTCCTAAGGAGAAGAGGGACTCAAAGGGGCAAACACCCACAAAATAACTCTAGGAGTTGTTCCCAAAGTTTTGTCAACAGGTTTAGCGTGAAGCTCCGTAGTGGCCATGAGTTGGCAGCCTCCACTCCACCTCCCCTGAGTTCCCTTCCAACCAGCTGGGAAGACGTCCCTCTGTCTCTGCAGTTTCTGACCTTGGCGTATGCTCAGGCCGACAAGTGATTCCGTGCCCAGACATCTCTGTCACATACTCCCCACAGCCAAACCATACATTATCCTGTAGCACCCACCCCACTGGGAAGTTATAAAGATATGGTCACCCCTCCATTCCCAAGACTGGGCTTACACAGCTCCCCTGAGGTTCAGTCCAGGAGCAGAGGCCAAAGTGAGTAAGGAATCGACCCCAGGACCTGTCTGTGGGATCAGCACTTGCCCCGACACAGCACCATTTATGTATCTGACACACTGTCCTCCACTGAGACTCAAGGAGGTAAGGCCTGAACTCACGGTCACACAAGGACCAAAGGGATGAAACCAGGGCTTGGGTCTGCCTGATTCGCAGCCTGCCTTGCAGACCACCACAGCTCTTTCTTTACCTTGTTCTCTTTGTCTCCCTAGGTAGTGAAATGTCAGGGCTCAATGGAGATCCCACCATTTGAGAGGGCCACTTCCCGTCTTCAGAGGACTCTGCTTGATCTCACCTCTAATACGCCTCTCTTCCTTTTCTTTTAAAACCAATTTTAAATCTAGATCTTCTTTTTTAGTTTTTGAGGATTTCATACATCAGTATTATGATTTATGATTTCTATCCTTCCTTTTCTCTCCAACTCCTCTTGCTCCCCCACACATACTCCCTTTCAAATTCAGAAATATATATTATGTATAAATCCTAATATATTTATATAATATAAATATAAATAAGATACTTATATAAAAATACATAAAACCCTACTGGATTCACTCAGTGTTGCTGCTCAGTATACGCATTTAGGGATGACCTCTTGAGATTGCATAGCTTATCTGGGAGCTTGCTCCTGTAGAAAACTGACTCTCCATATTCTCTCTCTCTCTCTCTCTCTCTCTCTCTCTCTCTCTCTCTCTCTCTCTCTCTCTGCCTGTCTGTCTCTGTCCATTTATTATTGCCTTTAGTCATGGGAAATTTCCCCTATCCATGTTGGCACCTCACCTGGAGTTCTGATTATGAATGTCTTATTTAGGCGGCCATGGTGTTGAAATCTTACAGGGGCAGCTTCCCTTTCAATGTCGAGAAGACACTACCTACAGCAGGTGTCATGGTCTGGCTCATAATTCTTCTGCCCCACCCCATGGTTTTCACTGAGCTTTAGGTATTGGGGTTACATTGCAGTTGAATTAACTGTAGTGGGATACCCCACAGTTACTTACTCTTACTCTCTCTGCACTCTGGCCCAATAGAGTTTCCTGTAATAGTCTCCATCTGTTGTACAGAGCCATATTGGATTTGGGCCTAGCCGCTTTTTGAACTGCATGGCTCAAAGTGACTAGGTGACTCTGGGCTGTTTGGCTACAGAGACTCACCCCTAAGATGACTGCCTTAAGTCTTAAGATTGTTGAATGAAAGCCTCTCCCATGAATTTACGGCACAGGAAGATAACATTCAAGGGATGCCTCAGCTCCCTTAGCAGATACCTGTTACCTCCTGAATCATCACCTGATGTCTCCACCGCCTGACCTCTTTGCCTCCAGCTATCACTACCTACATCCACACCTCCCCCTCCTCTGTGTTTCACAAAGGACACTCCCCCTACCTGAAAGCCTTAAAAGCTGTAACATTCATCCCAATAAACGAGACCTTGACAACAGAACTTTTGCTTGGTCTCCTTCTTCTCTTCACCCCCATTTTGGCCCACAGGTAGAAAGCCTCTTCGGGACCCTGAATAACTGGGTCCCCGCTGGCGGGGACAATCTGTTGCAAAAAGAGGCTTCTTTAAGGTGGGGTTATCTGTGGGTCTGAGTATAATCAGTGTTTAGAATACAGTTAGAAAGGATTGATGGCCAACCCTGGGGACTTCGGTGACTTGTAGGTGAGCAGAGGGGCACAGTGATGTCACATCAATGTGCCAGGGAGGTCCCTCAACATTCTAGTCCCATTGAGCAACACTGAACAGCTGGGGGGTATGAGCCAGGAGGCCCAGTGAGCCCCAGAACCAGTGACTAGCAAGCAAGCAAGCCCAGGAGCTCAGGTAGCAGACACCATGCTAGGTCATGTTAGAAAAACATCCCCAGCTACTTGCAGGCAGAGGAGCAGGGGAGAGGTCAACACTGGAGATTCCCTGGTAACACGTTGCCTGGGCAGATAGACTGTGATGGAGACAACTCCCAGCCCAGTGTCATGCAGCTGCGGTGGGCAGACCATGCCTGTGATGATCCTTGCTCTGTAACACATGGCAAGGGCATGGCATAACACTCCTGAGACAAACCCAGACACACGAGGCCCTGGCGCCACTAAGATGAGCAAGTAAGTGGAGGAGAGATAGAAGAAGGAGAAGTAAAAGGATGTATACACAGTGAAGGGAGGCAGAACTGGAAAATTGAGGGTAGTGAGGAACACCTGATATGAGTACCTGGTGGTGCCACTTTAATGAGATCTTAGGCTGTGCTGCCACTGAGATCTATGTCTGGGTTCATGGCCCTGCAGCAGACAGGATCTGTTACCACAAAAGGCTGTCTCTGCTCTGAGGGTAGCCACCTGGGGCCATGCTGATGTCTGTGTGGAGCTGGTCCCATCTCTCTCATGGACATCATGGGAGAGGTGGCCCCACCTCTCACCTGGGGCAGCATTTGGGAGATCAAGCCCTGCATCTTGACTGGATCACAGTAGAGCCTGGTCATGGGGGCACAGGTGAGCCTGCTCTAAGGACAATGAGCATGGGGGAGATGACCCCACAACTTGTCTGACACACAATGGCATAGGCAAGGGAGAGATGCCCCCATTGACACTACTGCCCATGGCAGACAGGAGAGGTGGCCCTGAGCTCATAAGATTAAGGAGCTGTACCCGCCCCTTGCTGGGTACAACACTGCAAGCCCTGCACCTCACCTGCGCAGCACAGTGGAGTTAGCCCTGGTTGCAGGTTTACAGGCTCCAGGGCAGGAAAGCAGGAGAGCTGGCCCAGCCCCTTGCCTACTGCAGCACTCAGGAGAGCAGCACTTGCATGGTGCCCTGTGCTGCCTGCAGCATTTGGTGAGCTAGCTGGGGCATCTGGAAAGCTTGCCCTGGTGGTGCAGAAGATCTGCTGTGCTGATCAGCTCAGCCATCACCCAGACCCAGATCCAGAGCTTTGAGTTGGTCCAGCACAACATCACCTCATCTATGAATCTATGAACTGCTGGAATGAGTGAAGGGGCCAGTCCTTCAGATCCAAAACTACAGGATCTCCATGACAAATGGCAACAACAGGATATCCTACAGGAGTCCCAGTGAGGATCAAGTATGGATAGCGCAGCAGGAGCCAGAGGCCTCAAACCAGACCAATGACTCATTGCAATGAACGTTTGCAAAGAAAGAAGTGCGGATAAAAGGGTGTACTGTGGGACACACTATGATATACTACAGTTTCCATGGCGAGTTTTTGTGCCTTTTGATGGGGAGATGACAATGGCAGAGGCTGGGTGTGAAGGGGTGGGGAGATGAGTGAGATTGAGGTGCATGATGTGAAATTCACAAAGAATCACAAAAAGTTAAATTTAAAAAACAAAATTACATTGATTTAAGAAAACTACAGTAGTTAGTTGTTCAGGTTCCATGACCTCTCTAGCCACAGGTATTTGACTAGGTTTGCAGTACCAGGCATGAATTCCCTCCCTCCCACACAGCAAGGCTTACATTAGTTAGACAGCATGTGGCACTAAACAAAACCCAAGGAAAGCTGTGCAGTGCAACACACAGCTACAATCCCAGCACTTGGGAGGTGAAGGCAAGAGAACCTAGTTCAAGGTTAGCTTTGCCACACAGCATGTGAGGCCAGCCCATTCTACATTAGACATGTCTTAAAAACAAACATTAAGGGAAAGGGAATTACCTTAGCTTCCTTCTTGTGGTATTTTAAAGTAACTTTATTCAAGAAAGCTTCATTTTAATGTCTCATGGGACACCAAGCTCCTTAAGTAATTCTTGAGAACGTGTTACAATGCTAAAGTAGAGGTGTGAATTAGAATCCTGAAATGGCTTTCCTCAAGAGCACTTACTGAAGATCTGCTATGGACCAGGGCTGTGCATAAGATTGTACATTAGATTATGCACCCCCACCCCCTGCAAGAGGTAGCTAGTCAATGTTAATTTATGTTTCGGTACTAAAAGCTGGACAGGTAAGATGGCTAAGTGGTCAAAAATGCTTACCATCAAACCTAAGAGCCTGAGTTTGATACCCAGAACCCACTTGGTAAAAGGAGAGAATCCACAAACTGCCCCCCATCCTTTATACTACACACACACACACACACACACACACACACACACACACACACACACACACTTTATAAATAAATGTAATACTTTTAAAGTAAAAGTCACTCTACTATACTCTACTATAAAGCATTTGCAAATTTAAAAAAAAAACCATAGGTCAATTAACAGAACCACTCATTGTTGTCCAGAGTCAAAGCCTGTGCATCTCAATGAACTTCTGTACAGTTAGAATGACCACCCTGAAGTTCTGGGGATACACTTTTATTTTTTTATTTTATTTTTTTTCCGGAGCTGGGGACCGAACCCAGGGCCTTGCGCTTCCTAGCAAGCGCTCTGCCACTGAGCTAAATCCCCAACCCCGGGGATACACTTTTAATATTATGTTTTTATCAATTACATTTTGATTTACCTATCCATAACAAAACAACAAATCCATGACAGAGTTAAAGCCAGGAAAGCAATTAGCTTCATAGCCTCTTTCATGACTCATGTGCCTTTTACAATCCACTTTTCCTCACCACCTAAACAGAAGAAAGGATAATGAACACACCAGACACATATACAGACTGGAATACTGTTCATCCCTGATGGAAAGTAAGTCCACGGAATTTGCAGGATAATGAATGGGTTTAGAAGGTATACTACTAAATAAGGTCACCCAATCTCAGAAAGAAAAAAAGGGAGGAAGGGAAGAAAAAAAGGTAAGAAGAGAGGGAGGGGATGAAGGAAAGGAGAGAGGTACATTTTCCTCCATACGCAAACCCTAGCCTATAACATAAGCACGTTCATATGCTAACAAATGTACAGATGGTTATTGCTGACGTCTGCCTCAGTCAATGTGGGAACCACACCTAGAGGAGTGAGGGTGATTATAGGAAAGGCAGAAAGAAGAGGCAAGAACAGGTACAGGAGGGCTGTTGATTAATACCATGCCAGGAAGCAAGTGTGTTTTCTCAGTGTCTTTCAAAGGCAAGGAACACAAAGCATGACCAGTTCCAGGAAGTAGACAATGACCACAGATGCTTATGTGGCGAGCTTATGGTACACATTATCTGTGATTGACTAAGCTGTTTCCTTCAGGCTTGGACAGTCTCTCAAGGATGTATGTGTTCTTGGAGGAACTTGGCAGGATATAACACATGTCTTAATTAAAAACAAAGACAGATGTTAGCAGATTCATTCATGATTAATCACAAACAAGAAGTCAGTCGAACTTAGCTCTGGATGTACTCCCCACATGTCCTTCTTTTTTATCTATACAAGACAAAGCTGTCACAGCTATTGGTGCAGAAAGACTGTATCTGTCTTAGGTATCTCCTCAAGAAGTACAGACCTTACCCATTATTGGTACATGAATCCTAGCATTCATGCCCTGCCTTAGGTTGATCCACCTCTGATCGAATATTACCCACATTTTTATATCTCTAAGAGGCACTTTGTCAGTCACACAGCAGAAAGTTGTGCCTGTCTTAGATTGCCTTCCAAAAACAGAGCTCTTACCCATCATTGGCATGTGAATAATCTTCTATTCCTGGCCTGTCTTAGGTCGAGAAGGTTTTTAAGATGATACCCGTCATTGACTACCAACTTCTTCTGGGGAAGACTTGGGAGGTTGAACTTCTGTAACTCTGCTTTGACATCTGTGAAAGCTCTGAAGATTCCTCTCAAAAGAACAAGTAATAGACATGTCATTAAAAGGGTCATAAAGCCAAGTCCTGCTGTGCCAATAAGAGAGATGTAAATGAGGACTATGAAGGAAAACTGGTGAGGACCTCTTTCAGAATATCATCTGCAATGCTAGCAACATCAGAAGACAAAGGCTTTACATTTCTCAATCTTATACCTCCTTATGCAGGGTAAATAAACCTAGAGAAGTATTAGTATTATGCCATATACCCGGAAGGTGCCTTTTACTCTGGTCCAGCTATGCTGATTCTCATTATACATTTTTGGAGTTAATCAAGTCCATAGATAATGAGCATAATATTTCAAATAGCTTCTGACTTTCATTCCTTGCACCTCATCTCCCATGATTTGCACTATATCATATGTCAATTCTTTGTTCTAGTTGTCCATCCAAATCTTGTATGCTCAGAACACTAGTTACATTTTCAACAAGATAATTAACAAAACTAGCTATTTGTATCTCTTGTGATAAAGCTAATGCAGAAGTAGTAGGCCTGGATATAAGTATTATGAGAGCAACAACACCGGCAATGATCAGCCTAACCATATATGTGCTCCTTGCCAGAGCACAATCTAATTCTTCCAATATTTGTAAGCCTTTTTCAGAATACCAGTGCTCTGATAAATTTACAGGAATTGTGTAAAAGTTGGATGGTGTACTAACATTACAGATTAAGCATCCTACAGTACAGAAACAACTAGACAAAACACAAAACAAGAAACACTGAATTCCTTATCAGATGAGCCAATAACAAAGGTAACATTCCCTACTAGTAAAAGATTAAGTGGGGTAACACAGGATGTTACTTTACCTTAACCCCAGAACCAGTTCCACTTTTATCCACAACAAACATAACAAAGTAGCTGCTAATTTCCAAACCACTCTCTGAAAATGTGCAGAACCTGCCCTCCAAATGCCCACTCTCATTTCCTTTTGTCCAGTATTGGATTGATTTCCAGACCAGTTCATGATTGGGTTGGGATAACTGGTCACATTAAAGGAAAGAGAAGGTCATTATAACCACTTCATCATTTGGTTTATTTTGAAGGCAGGGTCCACAGTCTCCAAATTCTCTGTCCCACGAGGTCTGAGATATAGGCTTTCCCATCTTGATGCTTTGCACTACAGTCTTAGAGATATTCTTCCTTCAAATCTGCACAGAAACGCATCTAGCATTGGTACTATTCCTAGTAAAACAAATAGGGAGGCCCTGACCAATGCCCATGTAATTCACCAAGTTGCAGTACTTTTTACCCTCAGGCCACGGGAATCCTAACAGCTCAGCATTATTAGAAGTCATAAGTACATCTGGCTTGACCACACAGTAGGATGTAGCAAAGGCGGGTCAGGAACAGCTTCTCTGTCACCATGTCAGGGCTTCAGCAAGATCACAATATCATTCTTTGTCCCAGCATCAACATGTTGCACTAATTGCTCTGGCAGCCACCCACTCCTTCAGCATCCCGTGAAAAAGCACAAACATGCCCCCTTCCCCATAGTAATACCGGATCAGGACCATGCCATAAGCCAGTGAGTGGATCCTTCCGTTTATCCTGGGTATAAGTAGCTGAGTTATTGGTGCCATAGACACTCGCAGCAGAGTCCCTTGTCATCCAAGGTCAAAAAGTTCAAAATAAAGTTTTGTGATGAAGGAGTGTAACGTCCTCATTTTTTAATTTTATGTAACTGATTTTTCAAAGCTCCATGGGCTCGTTCCATAATTCCCTGTCCTTGAGGACATGTAAAATTATGTATATCATATAGATTATAGCTTATTTTTATATGTTTAATTTTAATATATAATTTTATTTAAAGTATATAATTAATATTTAATGCATAATGTTTATATTTACTTTTATAATATATTAACGTATATCATATTCAATGTATATAATTTATAGTTAATGTATACTTATATTTAGTGTAGATAATCTACATATACACATGCATGTGCAAACAGGCATGAAGATATTATATACATTTCTCAATGTATATAATTTCTAACTTGTATGATACGTTAGTTTATATGAATTATATCTGGACCCACCTGCTAGATTGGATCACAACAGGCAGTGTACTTATCTGGAGTCCCTTTGATATGTAACAGGCGGGTCTAAGTGTTGGGATTCCTGATTTCCTGAAGCTTATGTGAACTTTATTTTACAAAAGGATGCACGTTAGTATTTACTGTTGTGTTGAAACCCATATTTTAGAAACATAGTTAACAGGCATCTGTTATAACATCTATAGGTTTATTGCTATAGATATATAGGTGGGACAGGGATTTTTTTTTTAGCATGATGCGAAGCATCTTTAAATTCATCAGAAGACAACCAAAGGGAAATTTAAAATCTTGAGCTTGTTTACTGAAGGGTAAACTGCCAATGTCCCATTAGCTTATCAGAACTCCATTGGTCGATGTTAAAATCCTGAACTTTAAAATAACAATAGCATGTGGAGGGAATATGAAACATTTTCCATTTTTAAAAATAATTTCTTACATTTTTATGACATGCATTTATATACCTTAAAACATCTTCTTAGACCCTCCAACACTTCTCATTTGCATTTACCAACTTTAAACATCTTTCATCTGAATCATTTTTAGTTCTAAATCATCATCATCATCATCCAAGTTCTTTTATATCCTCTAACCATCATCACTTGCATTTACCGACCTCAAACATTTTCTAAAAACATATTTTCTTGACTTTGACCTCCTGGATTGGACCATAACTCACCTATGCCAGGGCACCTCTGCCTCCACCCGAGAAGCGAGGGGCAGAAGTGAGCCCCTGCTGCTGCTTTGGGACTCCTGACTTTCGATTTCTCTCTGATTCGTCAAAGTGTCCATGGATGAAGTTACTTCTCTGAAACCCACCTCTCTCTCCTAGCCCTTATCAAGGGTCCAAAGACTGAAAATTATGCTCTTATCTACAGGCACTTTACCTATTCCATGCACATCATAATAACTTTGAAGTCTTTCTCCAACTTTCTTCCAGGTTGCTAAATTTACTGTACCTTCCTCAGGAAACCAAGGACAAACCTTTTCTACAAAATATAAAAAGATATGTAATCACTGTTGGTCTACTTTAGTGAAGCATATTCATAAGGATTTGTACAAAAGCAAACGGCCATTTCCATTTCTTTCTTGTTCTTTTTTCTCTTTCTCATTCTTTTCTTTTCTTTAGATTTTTTCTCTTTCTGAGCTCACTCACCTTTTCCAAGCTCCCTTAGTTTTTCTGAGCTCCCTTATCCATGTTTCTCTGTCTTTTACTCCCTAGATATACTGCACTGAGCTCCCCTTTTCTCTTTCCAAGCACTCACTTATTCCAAGGTGTACTTAACTTTGTCCCCCATAGTTGAGCCTCACACTGGATACCATTCTGCCAGAGCCTGCTGGTCAGTCAATGTGGGAACCACAACTAGGGGAGTGAGGATGATTATAGGAAAGGCAGAAAGGACATGCAAGAGACAGAGATGGGAGGGCTGCTGGTCAATACCACACCAGTGAGCACGTGCATTTTCTCAGTGTCTTTTAAAGGCAAGCAACACAAAGCATGCCAATTTCAGGAAGATAAACAATGACCATAAATAAACAATAGCCACTTGGCGAGCTTATGGTGCACTATGTTTGACTAGGGCCATTTCCTTCAGGCTTGGACAGTCTCACAAGGATGTATGCATAAACAGAGGAGAATAACGCACGTCTTAACTAAAAACAAAGACAGATGTCAGCAGACCCATTCACAATTAATCACAAACAAGAAGTCAGCCAAACTTAACTCTGGATGTGCTCCTCACAGGATATAGTGTAACATACAGTAACAAGAATAAGGAAGGGTAATAGGTGATGAAAACTGTTTTCAAAGACCAAAGGCCTCGGCTTCCTTTCCTCCATCTTCAAGTGGCTTTGGCATCTAACTCCGTAGCCCTGTCCTCTAACCCCCAAGCCAAGGATTTCTTCCCCAACATCAACATCACCATTCCTTTAAAATGCCCTAGTGAAGAGATTCTCCATACTGATTCTCCAGAACAAACTTTCTCAAAGGGTTTCCACAGTTCTGGAGTATGGATGCCCTAAAAGGAAGTAATATCTAATATATGACATGCTGGCTCTCTGTGACACATCAACTTTCTGTAACTCTTCCAAATCCTTCTTCACTGTGACGTCAAAGGTCTCTGTGTTGTCTATTTTTATTTTTGTCAAGACCAGACATCTTGCAAAAATGAACTTAAGGGAGAAAGGGCTTTGGTTTATGGTGAAATGTAGTCGGCATGGCAGCAACTGCATGAGGCAGCGGGTCACTGAAGCATCTACAGTCAGAAAGCATAGAGCAGAAAGGGAGGCTGAGACATCAAACTTCAAAGCCACCCCCAGTGGCTCGCTTCATCCATCAAGTCTCCATAGCCTAAAAGTTCCACAACCTTCCATAACAGCATCATCAACTGGAAACCAAATGTTCAAACACATGAAAGTACAGGGGACTCTCACATTCAAGCCTCAGAAGAGGGCTTCATTCACAGTGTAGCCTTGGCTTGGAGAACACAAAGAAAAGCCCCAACTCTAGAATTTGGAGATCTTTCCAAAGAAAACTTGAATGTACAGGCAGCTGGGCTTGGAGCAGGGAAATGGTTTTGTGTTTCGGGTCTCTTGCTAATTCAATGTGTGACCCTGGAGGTGAGGCCTGTCAGTTAACTATCACCTCTCTCGTCTTTAAAGTGCATAGATCATTGAGGATTCTTTAGCTGTCCCCTCTGGCTGTGACTGAGATCCTCCACGGCTGATCTGAGAGGACAGATTCCGTTTGTTTTCATAAAGCACAGATGTCTCTGCAGAAACTGACACTTGGGGAGAAGTCTACAGACTGACACGTGACAGATTTAAACATTGCCTGCAGGGCAGAGCAGTGGAAAGGGGTGTCTTCTAGAAGCATTATATTCCTTGCTAAGCCACCAAGGTCCACAGCAGAGGTCTTGGTCACAGTGTTTATCCTCAAATGCTGAAATGGCACACAGTGTGTGTCCAGGAGAAATGAACCACTGAGGTTTTCCTTTGTTCCTTATCTGAGTCCCCTTTGCAATTTTAATTGATTGGCTCTCTGAGGAGGGAAGACAAGAGGCCATAGAAACATGGAGGGCAAACTCTGAGTTGAGATCTACAGAGTCTTCTGCAAAGGTCCTTAAGTAGACCTCTAAGTTTTGAGTTGGAGCTCATTGTACAAATAGGAGAGGAAACACATTCTGGTCAAGAAGGATGGGAATTAAAAAACCCTGAGTTGCAAGTCTCTCTGATAACACACCAATGCTTAGTGTGGCTACAGAATGAAGCCCAAAGAATTGTATGCAATGAGAGAATTTATCTGATGTTGTGCAGATCATGAGAACCATGTTGAGCCCCAGCTTATGTGACCAATCCCTTCTCCACTCACTTACACATTTATTTACACCTCACATTCATCCATCACCCATCTGCTTGGCATCTCTCCATCTGTCAGCCATCCAACAATGGATAAAGTCATTTCTTTTTCTTTCTCTTTTCTCTCCCATCCTTCCTCCCTTTCTCCATTCCCCTCTCCCTCCCTCTCTGTGTGTGTAAGTGCACATGTGTGGGCATGTTTGTGGAGGTCAGAAAACAACCTTGGCTGTTGTTCCTCAGTCATCAACCATCTTGGTTTTTGAGACAAGTTCTTTTTTGGCCTGAAGCTTACCACATATGCAAGATTGGCTGGCTGAAAAGTCTCAAGACAGGGACCAACCTGTCTCTGCCTAGCTCTGGGGTTCCAAGCACTATACCCAACTTTTTACAAGATTTCTGGAGGGCCAAATGCCAGTCCTTACGCTTGTGAGGAGGGAGTTTACCCACTTACCTGTCTCCAAGCCCTAACACAGTGCTCCTCAGTTATGGTTAAGATTCAGAATCACACAGAGCCTTCAAGTCTCCAGTGCCCAGGCTGTATCCTGGTATAAGAGAATCTCTGGGAATGAGACCCAGGGCCCTTCCCCCAGACTGGAGTGCAAAGCTGTATTAGTTACTTTTCTGTTGACGTGATAAAACACTAACTTATGGAAGAGTGTATTTTGGCTTATAGTTCCGGTTCAGCAATGGTTAGGGGTAGATGTAGTAGCAGGCACGCATGACAGCTGGAGCAAGAAGTTGAACAATCACATCAAAGGAACAAAGGAAGTGCAACAAAGCTATAGACTCTCAAAGCCCACCCTTAGAGCCATACTTCCTCAGCCAGACTCCACCTCCCAAATGTTCCATACATTTCCCTACATCATACCACCAACCAAGAACCAAGTGTTCAAATATGTGAGCCTAAGAAGGACATTTCTCATTTAAACAGTGGCTAAGTTTACAAACCACTGAAAGAGTGTATTGATTTGTATCCCTGTCGGGTCAACCAATCAGCTGCCCTACTTTCTCCACGATGTCCCTGGGCATATTGTCTTCTTTATCCCCGCCTAGGACATGCATAAGACTACATGTTCAATCGAGACCACCACTGCTTGCTAAGACACCCTTGTGCATGTTAAACAGGTACCTTTTCTTCAAGACATGATGTTTCATATGCTATTAATATGATATTATATACAGATTATACCAGAGAAATTGGTATAAAGTATAAATCAGTAATATCCACAGTACTTTTAGAGGTTCTCTGCATAGTGTATAAATACACACTCACGTATAGTCGCCCCCGTTCAGTGAGGGGAATTGTTGATCCCAGCCCTCACTAACTCTTTCACCGATCCCAGCCATCTCCCTCTTTAATGCCTTTCCAGTTAGGGTGCTCCACAAATAGGGCGAATGATTTTCACAAGTCCAAATTAATATTCTAGATCCTAAGACAGGTGTTTTGTTCTTGGTCTTATTATTTTGATTCATGCATTTATTTACATTAAAATGTTCTACAGGGGTATATAAATTAAATCATATCTAATTATTTAATTTATTAAAAATAATTGCACTGCTTGAAATTGGAATGGTTCTAGAAAATCTACATCTCTAATCTCCTGTTCTCCGTGATGAGACATTTGTACCACCCTGGCCCCTTTGTCTATTTTTCCTTGCAGTGGACGGATCACTGATGACTGTTGTGTTCAAGTGGGGATGCAGAGGCTCACAGAACAGAGTCAGGAGGCTCCCTTTGTGCCCTCTCATGCAGAGAGAAGGCTATTATAGAAGAAACAGGAGTGTCTGCAGGCTCTCTACCCACCTTCAGGGACACTGTCATATGGGAACTGAGTTCACTGATAGCTGAGGAAAGACACATCTGACAAAGGTGACAATGGTCATGGAAACCCAGGGACCATTTGTCCTACAGAGAAGCTGAGGCAGAATATGTACCTTCCAATATGGAACTGTCATGTAGGGTTGTGGAGGGCATTTTCTTACTCATAGAAGCCAGAACAGGAACACCAGAAAGGGAATACAGCATAGCAGCTGTGGAAGCCATCTACAGTCATTTCTTGTTGGTGTGGAGAAAAGATGTAGTAGAAATAAATACCTTAGGAAGCAATCATTTATACTGGACTGTAGTTTATGGCCAAGCTCCATTGTGGTAGGCAGGAAATAGTAACAGGAACAGCTCACAGCAGTAGCAGTATGAAGTGGCTGGTTATATCTGGAGACCAAGAAAGGTAGAAGATTCAGGAACTAGTGGGAAATAGCCCCATAAGGCCCACCCTCCTATACCCTACCCTCTTCCAGATTATCTCTATCTCCTGAAGGGTCTGTTAATCCTGAGATTCAAAAGAGAAAAAATAGTTCTACAACTTTGAGTCAAGTTTGAAGCAAGCTTTAATTAAATACTGACCAGGATGAACTTTGGTCAGGACCACCCCTGGTTTCCCAGAGAGTGTCCAAAAGACACATGATGTAGGGGCTTCTAAGGACAAAACCATATGACCACTATATTTTCCCAGGTGGCTTTGTTATTCCCCAAAGAACTACAACTTCCAGCATTCCACAAAGTTACCTGGTTCTTGGGCAGGTGGGACTTGCAGGTTGACTTTGGCTTTTATACTTGCCCCTTGAGTTGTATCCTGGGTCAAATCCTTGATTCTGTGTTTGATACTTGTTTATATTGATATCTAATAACCATCGGCTTAATGGTACCTAGATAAGAATTATCATTTACTTGATGCAAGAGCCAACAGTAATTAGCAGAAGTAAAAGCACTGAAGACTCTGTGATGGCTGATATCAGAGTTGACTTCCAGAGATAACTCGAAGGATCCTGGAACGGACGAGGCAGAAGTCATTTATTTTTTTTCTCAGGTTCCCTTTTTGTAATATTTCTTTGGGAACAGTCAGATTATAATCCTGAATGGTTTGTATAAAAATAAAAAAAAATTCCTTTAAAGCCATAACCTGATTCCAGAGCCAACCTTTCAATAAAGGTTTCAATAAAGTAATATAGAACAAATTTAGTATTATTGTATCTATACTCAAAACATTTGGATCTCTATTATGTTAGATGCAGTTGACCAAAAAACCCAGAAATAAATTCCTAGTCTGATTGGCTGGGGGACAGAAGAAACAGCACAGTAAATTCACTCATTAAAGACCAATCAGAAAAACAACAACAACGACAACAAAAACATTCAGAGGCCGCATTCATATTCAAAACCGACAGAGAAAACTTCCCATTCCCTCTTCCAATGCTGTAATTTCAAAGGGCAAAAAGCAGGTCGTGATAGCCACTGCTGAATCCAGTGCCCAGAGGGGTATAGTACCTGCATTGTAGAGCCATTGCAGAAACGAAGCCATCAGGCCTGTCTGTGAACAGATCAACCATATCCCATGTTCCCACAGCTCCGCAGTTTCAGGAGTAACCTTTGGAGCAGTGTATCCTATCATTGGTATATCCAGTCACCCCGAGTCAGAATACTGAACAATAGGTACATGCACGAGACAAGACACAGCACCAAACGGCAACAGAAAACAGGAGACATTCAACAACAAAGTCTTCTGCTCCAGAGGTCCACCAGTCTGACCTAGAGAAAATCAGAGGCCACTTTCTTAGTAGCTTCCCCTTATAACCTAGATGGTAGAAACCCCTGCTCCCACTGTTAGGAGCCCCACCCACAAAACACCAAAGTATACAAGCATAACGTATATGCATAGAACCTGGTGCAAACCCTTACAGTTCCCTGATGAGCCCCTACAAGCCCGCTTAGTTGATTCTGTGAGCCAAGTTCTTATCGTGTCCTTGACCCCTCTGACTCCTACAATCCTTCCTCCCCTCTTCTTTGGGGTTCCCCAAGCTCTGCCTAATATTTGACTGTGTGTCTCTGCATCCCTCCCATCAATTTCTGGATGAACCATCTCTGATGACAATTGGGCTAGGCTCCAGTCTACGAGCATAGCAGAATATCATTAGGAATCATTCTCCCCTCTCCCCCCACCCCCGCAGTCTGTGTTTGGTTCTATCCAAGGTCTCTGAGCTATCCAGCCTCTGGTCCCTGGCCCTCTAGGCAGTGTCCCTCTCATAGCATGGGTCTCAAGTTGGACCAGTCATTGATTGGCCACTCCCACAAGTTCTTCACCACCTTTCCCCCACACGACTTGCAGGCAGGACAAATCGTAGGTTGGAGGTTTTGTGGCTGTGTTGGTCTCCCAATTGCTCCTCTAGAAATCTTGCCTGATTATAGGAGATGGCTGCTTCCAGCTCCATATCTTCCATTAATAGGAGTCTTAGCTAGGGCCACCCTCATAGATTCTTGGGAGGCTCCATTGTATGTTTCTACCTCACCTCTCAAATGCCCCCAATTCCAGTCATCTCTCCATCACTTTCTCTCTCTACCACCACACGATCTTTTCTGTTCCTATTCCCTCACCAATTCTACCATCTGTGAAATTTATTCTATTCCCCCTTCCCAGGGAGATCCATGTGTCATCCTTGTTATTTCGCCTCTCTGGATTTGTAATTATAGCATGACTATTCTTTATTTTAGAGCTAATATCCACCTATAAGTGAGTACACACCATCTTTGTTTTTCTGGGTCTGGGTTACCTCATTCAGGAAGAATTTTTCTAATTCCATCAATCTGCTTGCAAATTTCATGATCTACTTTTTAAAAAAAAAAAAAAAACTAAGTAATACTTCATTGTGTAAATTTATCACATTTTTATTATTCATTCTTTGGTTGAAGGATTTTTGTGGTGGTTTGAGTAGACAAGGCCCCCTTAGACTCATACAATGTTTGGCCTACACAGAGTGGTACTATTAGGAGGTGTGGCCTTGTTTGAGTGGGTGCGGCCTTTTTGGAGGAAGTGCGTCACAGTAGGGGCAAGCTTTGAGATCTCATATGCTCAGAAAAGGCCTAGCATAGCTGTCTCCTTCTGATGCCTGCCAATCAAGATGTAGAAATCTCAGCTCCTTCTCTAGTACCATGTCTACCTGCCATGATGATAATGGACTACAGTTCTAAAACTGTAAGCCAGCCCCAATTAAATGTTTTCCATTATAAGAATTGCTATGGTCATGGTGTCTTTTCACAGCAATAAAACCCTAATTAGAGAGGCATATAGTTGTTTCCAGCTTCTGGCTCTTACAAATAAAGCTCATATGAACACTGTTATGGTTTGTTTATGCTTGTCCCAGGGAGTGGCACTATTAGAAGGTGCGGCCTTGTTGGAGTGGATGAAGCCTTGTAGGAGTAGGTGTGTCACTGTGAGTGTGGGCTTTAAGACCCTCGTCCTAGCTGCCTGGAAGCCAGAATTCTCCTAGCAGCCTTCCAATGAAGATGTAAAGCTCTCAGCTCCTCCTGCACCATGCCTGCCTGGATGCTGCCCTACCTTGATGATAATGGACTGAATCTTTAACCTGTCAGCCAGCCCCAATTAAATGTTGTCCTTATAAGACTTGCCTTGGTCATGGTGTCGTCACAGCAATAAGACCCTAACAAGACAGAAGTAACAATTTGTCTTAGAGTTTATATTCCTGCACAAAACATCATGACCATGAAGCAAGTTGGGGAGGAAAGGGTTTATTCAACTTAGACTTCTGCATTGCTGTTCATCACCAAAGGAGTCAGGACAGGAACTCAAATAGGGAACCTGGAGGCAGGGACTACCAGTTAGGGATGCACCACTAACAGTGGGCTGGGCCCTCCTACCATTGATCACTAATTGAGAAACTGCCTTACAGCTGGATCTTATGGAAGAATTTCCTCAAGAGAGGCTCCTTCCTCTGTAATAACTCCTGCTTATGTCAAGTTGACACACAAAGCCAGCCAGTACAAACACAGTGGAGTAAGTGTCCTTGTGGTAGAATGGAATGCCCTTTGAGAGTATGCCAAGAGTGCAATAGCTGGGTCTTTAAGTGGATCAATTCCCACATTTGTGGGAAACTGCCATATTAGTTTCCAAAGTGGCTGTACAAGTTTACACTCCCACCAGAAATGGAGGAGTGTTCCCCATGCTCTACATGCTCACCAGCATCAGCTGTCACTCGTGTTTTTGATTTTAGTCATTCTGACAGATATAAGATGGACTCTCTAAGTCATTTTGACTTGCATTTCCCTGATGGCTAAAAATGTTGAACATTTCTTTAAGTCCTTTTCAGCTATTTGATCTTCTTCTCTCAAAAATTCTCTGTTTAGCTCTGTACCACATTTTTAAATTGGATTGTTTGGTTTGTTGATGTTTCTTGAGATCTTTGTGTATTTTCAATATCTGTCCTCTGTCAGATTTGAAGTTGGTGAAAATCTTTTACCATTCTGTAGGCAGCCATTTTGTCCTATCGATGGTGTCTTTTGCCTTACAGAAAATTTTCAGTTTCATGACGTCCTGTTTATTGTCAATCAAAAGTCAGGTGTCCATGGGTGTCTGGATTATGTCTGCATCTTTGACTCAATTCCATTGATCAATCTGTCTGCTTTTATGCCAATACCATGTAGTTTTCATTCTTTAGTTCTGTAGTGCAGCTTGAGATTAGGGATGATGATATCTTCAGAGTTCTTTCATTGTACAGGATTGTCTAGCTGCCCCCTGCTGTTTGGATTTTTTTTATATATATAAAGTTGAGAATTGTTCTTTCAAGGTCTATAAAGAATTGTGTTGGAACTTTGATGGGAATTGCATTGAATCCATAGATAGCTTTTGGCGAGATGGCCATTTTTACTATGTTAATCCTACCAATCCATGAGCAACAGAGATCTTTCCATCTTCTGAAGTCTGGAAGGTAAGTTGGAACCAGATCCTGGAAGTCTGCATGCCAGGTTTTGGTTAGATCATATATTAGAAGAGGTTCTGGGGGTATAGGTCAATGATAGGTCACCAAATCCCTGGGCTTGATACAAAGGTGAAATACACACACACACACACATACACACACACACACACACACACACACACACACAGAGTGGAAATTTCTGGCTTCTTTAACAACTCAGTTGTGTTATATGTTTTTCTGGAAGCTGCCTTCTGAGAAGGAAAGCTATATTTTACAGAAAACAGAGACTTGAGAGGGCATGTGATGTTTAGAAAAAAATATACATTGAACCCCACAAACAGTGAAAGGAAGTTCTTGCATCACTGCGCTGTGCAATGCTTTGCTGGTCTTGGCTGGTCTTTGCTGGTCTTTGCTGGTCTTGGCTTCACAGAGAGAAATGCACCAAAGAACGTCTCACGGTAACCTGACTAATTCTGATTCATACACATTCGATGGCGCCTTGGATCGTGCCAGTGCTACTGATTCCTCTTGAATTGGACTGCTGGTATTCTGACAATGAAGAGTAGAATTGCCCCAAGGAACTACTTCTAATTAAGTCCACAACCCTCTTTCCCTATTAACCTTCTTTTTTCCCCTACCTCTGATTGGTGGTCCAGAAGGGAGGATCCTAAATAAAGTAGATTTTGAAAAACTAAACAACCCCCCCCACACACACACACACACATACAAGCAGAGACTGAAGTTTTATAATGAATCTCATGGGACAAGGGCCCAACTTAAAACTGGGTTTGTTGTTTCTGAAACATTCTTATGAAATGTTTGAAATGAGCTGCTTGCTGCCTTCAACCTGGAAAAGCTCTAGCACACAAAGGGATCAGCTAATTTGCTCTGAGGTCAGAGATGAGTCAGTGGAGAGGACAATCTAGTTCAGTCGATAGCACCTGGCCTTGAACCAGAACCACCACCACCACCACCACAACCACCACCACCACCACCACCACCACCCCACCACCACCACCACCACCCCCCTCCACCCTGCCTCAAGACCCCTTCCCAACGGCTATTCTTCCAGCACAACACAGAGACTCCTTAAATGGCTTTTGCCCTGGAGAATGATGATTGGTGAAGAACAATGCAAAATCAATAACTTGTCATAAAGAGAGAAGTTCAGATGGTGAGGGCATTGTTCATGGGTGGGGTGGGGATGGCTGTTCATTTGCCACTGTTTCTTTTATCAAAGAAACTGTTAGAGAGTTCACTGAAAGTCCCGAGGACTCCATGCTTTCTAGGACACATTGTGACACCTTTACTACAGTTCTTTTTATATCTACCAGCTGTGTTAAGTGTTTAAAAAATGAGGTTTCACCTAATCTTTATAACAACACAGTGAGTTAAATCTCTTCACTGTCTTAGGAATAAAGACATTAAAGCTCAAAAGTCAATATGTCCTCTCTCTCTCTCTCTCTCTCTCTCTCTCTCTCTCTCTCTCACACACACACACACACACACACACACACACACACACACACACACACAGAGTTTCACTGTGCAGCCCTGAACTCACTCTGTAGACCAGACTGGTCATAAACTCTGCCTCTGTCTGCCTCTCTCTACCTCTCTCTGCCTCTGCCTCTGCCTCTGCCTCTGCCTCTGCCTCTGCCTCTGCCTCTGCCTCTGCCTCTGCCTCTGCCTCTGCCTCTGCCTCTGCCTCTGCCTCTGCCTCTGCCTCTGCCTCTGCCTCTGCCTCTGCCTCTGCCTCTGCCTGCCTCCCCAGTGCTGGCATGTGCCACCACCACCCTAGGTAAATATTTCTTCTTTTTGGAAAAGAGCCAGTGAAACAAACCTAAGTACAATATCAAAGCCACACCCACTTGGACTTTCTCACACCACTAGACTAACAGAAAACTAGAAGTCACCTGGGATGGGTTGTCCTAACCACCTTGTCTCTAGACTCCCATTACAAACCCAGTTTAAGAGTAGAGATAGTAAAGGCTAGAGAGTGGGCTGGAGACTTACTGCTCTTCTGGAGAACCAGAGTTCAGTTCCCATCACCCACACTGGGCACCTAACAACCAGGGGACTAATGCCCTATTCTTGCTTCTTCAGATACCTGTCATACACATGTACACACACAAACACACACACACACACACACAATACACACACTACATACACTACACACACACACACACACACACACACTACATACACTACACACACACACACACACACACACACACATACGCACACAAATAAAAATACAAAATAAAATTCTTTTAGGTACAACAGAACGTCAGCATCATTTGCCTTGGATACAACTGGGCCATTTGTATCTTGAAACAATGCTCACTGATAAGTTTTATGTGTACCCTAGCTGTGACCTTCTTTGCTAGATCAAGCAGTCATTCACCAGTAGATCTTGGCCCCTGTGCTGACTAGTTTTTGTCAACCTGAAACAAATAGAGACACCTGGGAAGGGGAACTCTCGATTGAAGACCTGCTCCAGCAGATTGGCCTGTGAACTCATTAGTGGAGCATTTTATTGGTTGCTAATTGACAGAGATGGGCCTAGTACCTGTGGGCAGTGGGCCTCTGCTTTATTTAAATCCCGCCTCTGTATCCCTGCCTCAGAGTCCCTGGATGATGGATGGATGACAGTAACCTATCAGCTAAAACAAACACTTTCCTCTGCAGGTTGTTTGGGTTGTGGAGTTTACTGTAACAACAGAAATCAAAGTTGAATAGCAAACTCTTCCTCATACTCATATTCCAGCATTCCACCTATGCTGGAATTCTATGGTGCAATTCTTACCACCAAAACGATGTAAGTCACATGGTGTTCTATTTGGAGACTCTTTCCAGAGGACAAATAAACCCTTGGTGGTCCAATTAGATGCCGCTTTCTATTTCAAGTGGGCTAAATTGCAATCAAAAGTTTACCCTTGGCTTTATTACCGTAAGAGATGGTTTTATCGCTATGATAAATGATTATCTAAAAATTCTAATTATTTCTGCAGACTTGCTATTGAATGCCTTAAAGCATATATAGTAGAATAAACACCTCAAATAACATGTCCATGCCCTAATCTCTGTTATCTGGGGATGAGAACGTATTTGCAAACAAGAGTCTTTTGTAAATATAAGTGAAGGTCTTAAGGTAAGACTGTGTTGGGCTTGGTGTGGGCCCTTAGTCCAATACCTGGTATTCTCATGAGAGAAAGGAGGATTTTTTGATAGAAACAGAGAGGCCAAGACTGGAATGATATACCAGCAATGTAAGCAGCCCCAGAGTTTATCTACAGCTACCAGAAGTCGGGAAGAGTCCTAGAACAGGGTCTCTATCAGAGGTCCCTGTCATCTTGATTATGGACATTGGATTTCCGGGACAGTGACAAAATAAAGTTCTGTTATTTTAAACCATGAATTGTGGGGTCCTTTTTTACAACAGCTCTAGACTAATACATTATTCCTGTTATGTCATGACGTCAGAGAGTAAACAATAAACCTAATGAAAGAAAGTCAGGCTCTCTCCAGAGGACCTTGTATGTACTTCTTCCAGTTCCTAGGAGGAGGAGGAGGGAGGAGGAGGGGGAAGAGGAAGAAGAGGGGGACGAGGAAGAGGAGGGGGAGGGAGGGGAGAGGGAGGAGGAGAAGAAGGAGAGGGAGGAGGAGGAGCTCTGCAGCCCAACAGTGCTAAATTTCTCAGACAGCTCAGGCTGGGATTAGTCAAACCAAATGATGCCCGGCCCCACATTTGCATTAAGAGCATCATTGTTTTTCTATGATCCTGTTCTCTTTCATTTTAAGTGTAATATACATATTTGTGATTTTATTATAAATCACTTAAAATACTCCCCTTGAAAAGAGAGGGATATTAAGCTATAAATAGGGCGGGCTGGAGAGATGGCTCAGTGGTTAAGAGCACTGGTTGCTCTACCAGAAGATCTGGGTTCAATTCCCAGCACCCACATGGCAGCTTTCAACTGTCTGTAACTTCTGTTCCAGGGGATTCAACATCCTCACATAGACATACATGTAGTCAGATTACCAATGTACATAAAATAAAAATAAATTGAACAGTAGCAGAATTGCCAAGAGAAGAATCTCAGAAGCTAAACTTCCTAGGTTGAGAACCCAGTTCCACGATGTAGGAGCTGGGTGGTGTCTGTGGTGGAGGCACGGTCTTCCTCTCCTCAGCTGTGGACTAGAAATAGCACTAGCATATCCCTCTGTGGATGCTGTAAAGGATCAAGTGAGACAACAAATACATACGAGGCACCAAAGTATCCATCCAATAGATGCTGGCTGTTCCTATTCTTTGTACATGTTATCGCTTTGGTGGTATTTTGGTGCTCTATTGCCCAGAGGATGACATTTTAAGTCCTTCCATAGCACATGGGCTCTGTATGATGTCCACCTCTGAAGAGCGAATTCTATTTGATGCTTCAACCATGTTGGCCACACCCATACCCTCTGTGTGCCAGGATGACCTGGCTAATTCTTGCTCTGTGTTAGGGCTTGACCTTCCCTCAGAACTCAGCCCAGGCCTCCCTTAGGATGGTCACTATCCATTTCCGAGTCCTTGGTTCTTTATCTTGCATTCAAGTCTCTCTTGCCTACCTCTTCCATGATGGTTTGGAGGGGTTTGCATTCTATCTTTCTTGACTGAAATATTTATAATTTTTCCTTCAGTTGGATGAAAAAAATAAAAAGAGCTATAAAGCCATGGCAAGTGTGACAACTGTCTTCTGGCTGACCAGAGCGGTGCTGGAAGGGTTGGGGGGAAGCTGGCGACTTAAAACCTTAGAACCTTAAAACCTTTAAGACAGCTTTTCCTTCAAGTCCTCAGTGCCTCAGGAATGATGTTACTCCATTAGCTAAATGTCATTCTGTACTCAGAGGCCTGGCTACTTGCTGTGAAGAGAACTAAAGAATAATGCCCTCTGAAGAGATAGTGCCCAGATGACTTTGCTTGTCCCAGCTGAGCATGACATCAAGTCCTCTCAGGGGTCTGACCTCATGCCTTGAGGATGTTAGATCCGGGGCTTGGTAATAAGTGTGAATGTGTGTGTGTGTGTGTGTGTGTGTGTGTGTGTGTGTGTGTCTGTGTGTGTGTATGATTTGTAGTGTGTGGTATGTGTGTATAGTGTCTGGGTTATAGTGTGTGTATGGTGTATAGTATATGTGTGTGATCTGACTGAATAATGTGTGTGTTGTGTAGTATATGTGATATGTGTGTATTCTGTGTAGTGTGTATGTATGTAGTATTTAGTATATGTGTGTAGTTTGTTGTGTCTGTTGTATAGTGTGCGTGTAGTGTATAGTGTGTGTATGTGTATATGTGTGTAGTGTGTAGTATGTATGAAAGTATCTATGTATGTAGTGTGTGAAAGTGAATGTGTATATGTGTGTAGAAAGTAATGTGTATGTGAGCTCATGTATGTATATAGTATGTGTATGTGTGTGGTGTATGTGTGTGTGAGAGAGAACATAAGTGTTTGTGCATATTCATGAAAGCACATGTGAGTATATAAGAGACTCTGTCACACATTTCCCTGCAGAATCATGGAATCAACCTCAAGGGAGAATCAAAGGTGTTAGACTTGGGGGAAAGCTACACACGACCTGGGTTTATCAGGGTCATGAGCCACCACAACACAACCAGATCTCCAGTTTCTCTTCAAGACATTCCAGGCTTCCTCTGCTTGGATTTTTTTCTCCTCACCAGGAATGGGTTACAGAACACAAGAGCCGAGCTAGACTCAGTGCAGGTAAGGACCTTTTCATGTCAGGGACATGGACCCGAATCAGCAGACGAGAGAACCAAGACAACAGAGCTGTGAGCTCCTAACAGCAAAGACCCTTATGCTTCCACAGACCATTCGAGGCTGTACTTTCTGATACTTTCCACCATTCAACGATGCCTCGGTGTTTCTGTTCTCAGTATTCAGATGCACACAAGCAAAGAGTTCCCAGACCTAGTAACAGAAGATGCAATGTTGGAGGGCAGAGAGGAGGTGCTAACTGAAACCAGGCTGGTAAACATGGAGTGTAGACCAGGAAGGTTACTGTGTAGACCCGGGAGGTTACAGTGTAAAAAGAGGAAGAAGAAAAGTGATGGGCAATGTCCTCAGGTCATCTTCCCTGTGACTTACTATGGAGGCTAGAACATAGCACATTTTTTTACACAGAAATCGTCACCATAGTCCTTTATGCACCCCATCTCTTAGTCTCTACAGCCACCAATTTCAGCTTGTCAGACTCATGGGCTGCTCCTTTATTCCCTTTGAGTATCTAACCCAGTCTGTGTCAGGAAGAATACAGGAAAATGAAGCTCACTGGACTCTAGGCCATGAGCTCTCCTGCCTTGAGCCTGCATCGCCCCAAACATCTGACCCCTGTCTGCCTAATAGTCAAGTAGATGGCAAGGCACAGTGTCAATATCACCTCATGTGCAGGGCGAGGATGTCTGCACCGTGGCCTACTGCAAGGTTGAATACCACAGCAATGAGGAATGGGAGTCAGCTTGCGTGCAGGCAACTCTTTAGCCTCAAGTGGGCGTCAGGCAAGCCTCGGGATGCGTAGAGAACAGAAGAACAGAGTCATCATCTCCAGTGAAATTTGAGCCAAGTGAGCCAAGTGAGGTCCGAAGAGCTCGCTGTGCTGGTGACTCACTCAGTATGACCTCACAGGAGGTACGCCACTCTCTCTGCCTCAGTTTCTTCATGTGCTAACTGGAAACGATAAGACAGCCTCGGATGGCTGCTTCGAGGATGACAGCAGTTGAGTGAGGTATTTGGGATAGGGCTAGCTCACCTGATATGAATTCATCATCCCCATCCTGGATGCTAACATCTTAAGATTGCTGAAAGCATGCAGTGCTGTCACTTGAGGTCCATGTTAGGGAGGGCACCCAGGGCTTGCCAGCTTGTATCTTATCAGTCGTGACAGGTTGCTGTCAGATCTCAATCAGGGCCCTAATTTCCCTCAGCTTCCATCCCACAGCCCAGTCCCGGGAAGGCAGGGGTGTGGCTATTCCTGTTTGTATAGGAGGGGTTGGCAGGTGACCCAAGACCACCACCAGCAGACTCAGTTCCCCTGTTTGCTATCGAGAGAGATGATGAGGTAATCTGTTATCCGAGGGGGATTTGTGGCTGGGCAGGTGAACCAGGTACTGAAGTCTCGGGGGAGGGGGTGTTGTATAGAAGGGACAAGCACACTCCTGTATGCTGAGATGCTGTGTCAGGATTTCCTGGAAGCTATACTTGAGTTAAATTGAGATGAAACAGACTAATTAACTGAATGATGTAACTCCGACTTGTTAGGACTCAAGCCCAGAGCCACAAATGGCTAAGGTGCCTATTTAACATATCAAAGGACACCTGGCCACCATGCTGTCCCAGCATCTCTCAGTCCCAACCAGTTACAGGGTATGACTGACATACTCTGCCCCCTACCCTAAACTTCTCCAGCCCAGGGGCTGGGCTACCCTTTCCCCAGCTGCCCTTCCCTATATAATCCAGCCATTTGCTTACCTGACCCTTTTGTTGTCTACCTTCTACTCCTGGCTCTCTTTTCCTCTGCCTTCCCCCACCTCCCCTCTTCCCTCTCCTCTCTCTCCTTTCCCCATGTGGCCTGGCTCAGGGTCAAGTCCACTCTGTACTCTCCAGATGTTTCTGCCTCTGGCTCTGCTCTCCCTCATATCTACAACAAGCCTTCTTCTCCACCATATCTAGGAGTGTTCATGCTCTTCCAATCTCTCTCTCTCTCTCTCTCTCTCTCTCTCTCTCTCTCTCTCTCTCTCTCTCTCTCTCCTCCCTCCTCTCTCTCTCCATTCAAGATCCAAATTTTGATTTCTCTGTGGGGAGTGGGTACTAGGGAAAGAGAGTTCCAATCCAGATGGTCATGGAGGTATAGTGAGAAGATGGAGGTTGAGTGAGGGAAGGGTCAAGAAAAACTAAAGATGTATAGAAAAAAAACCTATAAAACCTCCTACTGTATAAACTACCTAAAAAAGCATAATTTGAAAAGGAGTTTGAATGGAAATTCTAAATACAAGTTGATAAAATTGTTCCCAGAAGCCATAGAAAAAAAATAAAGAAAATTCTCAGTGCCAGATGAGACACCTTCTCATGAGCTGTTGGCCAGAGAGTACCCACAGAGTCTCCTGAAACAATGTTATCACCATTGCTCTTGCTTACTTCAGAGAAGTAGATGGTAAAAACCTATGTCTGAATTCAGCATAGGCCTTGGATCTGAGACCCTGAGAAATCAAGCTGGAATCGCTGGCTTACTCTTGGCTGTTTTGCTTCTTATAGTGCAGAGAGTTGCTATGTAGACCACTGAGGGAGAAACCTCTCATGGCCCTTACATGCTCCGCTTCTGACCTCCCAGGAAAGATGGGCTTCACTGATGCAATAGTGACAAGAATGTTTTCAGGTTAACCAAGCATTTCCCAATCCTATCTGAGGCCTGATCCACAGGAGGAAACAGAGGCCTGATACCTAGTTACGAGCCTATGGCTGGGGTTGGGAGCACAGGCGCTAGGGGAGGAACCACTACAAATGTTTTACTAATGGGCGTGGTAAACATGGCGGCCAACCTGCCGCTTCGATGTTTATGCTTGCGAGTGTAGACTGGTGCTGCTCTTAGCTCGGGTCAGACACTCTTCTTTTGCAGAGGAAGACAGTTAACACAGTCTCACAATTGGTGTGAGTGCTGAGAACACAGACCAGTGCTGAGCGTCTGGACCTGAACTTATAGTATCGCCCCTCTGAGGTCAAGACCATCCTGGAAGAGGGACTAGAAAGGACTATTGAGCCAGAGGACAGATGGAAGGAAGGAAATGCTTCTGAATATGCTGTGGTCACCACAATCACAAGCCCATGGCATCTGTGGCTACCTACCACACCCTGAACACATGCGAAAGGATGAGGGGAGGGGCAGGAGAGAGGAGGGATAGAAGAGTGTGACGTTAGTAGGGCCCCCGCACATTCCACACATGCATGCATTTACCCAAGCTAGAGTTAAGGAAAATGCTAATCAATCAACAATACGTTGTTATTCATGTATGTTATGTATACATATACATGCTTTTAAATTTATGTTTATGTTTTATTCGTGTGTGTGTGTGTGTGTGTGTGTGTGTGTGCGCGCGCGCGCGCACATGCATGTATGTGTTGGGGATACTTATCACAGCATACATGAAGAGGTCGGAAGACAAGATCGTGGAGTTATTCCAAGAGGCATTCTCCTATTCTGGTTATTCTAGGGTCTAGACTCGGGACTAGACTCTCACAGCAAGTATATCACTGTCTCACCAGCCCCTCGTGAGGAGAGGACTTAGTGTCTTGAATAGAACTCAGAAAGAGTTCACTAATTTTTCTGAATTTCCAACCCTCTGGCACAGTGTGAAGTAATTTGAGTGTCCAATTGCATCCTCTGCACAATTTTAAGTTATCACCAATGTTCAGGGTATCTTCCCTGTCCCGTTTGCTAACCACGTGCCTTATGTGGCACTTGAAATGTGTCTCAAGTTGAGTTATGTTTTAAGTGTTTATCTTGAGTTTTAAAGGCTCAGCATAAACAAAATCTCAGAGATAGTTTTTTTCCCCCGTTTTTTGATTACACATCAAAATGCTAGATTTTTATACAGATTGTACTAAATAAAATTTATTATTAAAATTAATTACACCTGTCTATTTTTCTTTAATGTGTGGCTTGTGATATTTCTTTTTTGGGGGGAATCGTTTATTCTAACACAGTGATATTTTAGATTTTTATTGATATGTACTCAGTGTACATAAGTACAGGTTTTACAAAGACGTTTTCATAAAGCTTACCATATGCTTCAACTTTATGTCCCCTTATTCCACTCCCCACTCTCATTATTTACATTCATATCCTCAAACATTCTCGCTTTCTACTTTTGCACTTTTATACACATATGCAATTATATATATGCAATCGTTGTCTGCCCTTCATCTGCTTTGCTTTGCTTACTATGTTGAGAGTCAGTGGTGTCTGTTTCCCTGTAAGTGACATGATCCAATTCTTTACAGACGAATAAAACTCCATCATGTACACATCCACTGTCTCTTCACTCTTCTCTTGATAGATAACCAAGCTGCTTCTATAATTTAGCTGATGGAACGGTATGGCAATACCACAGATGTGCAGGTGTCTGTGCTGTTCCAACATGGGAACAGTACACACCACAGACCGTGTGATGGTTTTGTTTTTAGCCTTTGTGGGAGCCTCTGGACTCGCTTACATAGGGGTTCACAAGTTCACATTTCTACCAGCAGTGAATAAGGTTTCTTTTTCCCTTATTTTCGTAGTCATTTGTTATACTTCATTTTTTTCCTTTTTATTGGATATTTTTATTTACATTTCAAATGTTATCCCCTTTTCTGGTTTCCCATCCATAAACCCCCTATCCTATTTCCCTCCCCTTCTTCTATGAGTGTGTTCCCCCACCCATCTACCCACCCCTTCCTGCCTCCTTGCCCTGACATTCCCTTATACTGGGGGGAGGGGGTCCAGCCTTGGCAGGACCAAGGGCTTCTCTCATTGATGCCCAACATGGCCATCCTCTGCTACATATGCAGCTGGAGCCATGGGTCTGTCCATGTGTACTCTTTGGCTGATGGTTTAGTCCCCGGGAGCTTTGGTTAGTTGGTATTGTTCTTATGGGGTTGCAAACCCCTTCAGCTCCTTCAGTCCTTTAGAAGAGTTAGAGAAAGGTTTATGATATTTCTATTGGTTAGCAGGTTTTGTACAGTGGATGGTGTCTTGAGAATTCTGCCTTTCCTGGGATGGGTGAGTACTTGAGCTATTCCTGATTTCTTATTTTCAAGTGGGCAGGTTTAGCAATGGAAAGAACATTTGGCCAAGATTCTACAGATACAGTGGATCATTTCACCTGAGCCACTGTATGAGCTGTGTGGCCTTAGCAACAATGGTTATAATAAGAAAACGTGATGGCCATACCATAGCTTCATAGGGCAAACATTGCTCTTAGCATTAGACATATGTAAAGTTTTCACAGACTCTTAAGAGTTGGGACCTATTAATAGCTTCCTGTGAAGCAGTTAAATAAGTAGGATTAGTGATGAAAAGTGGTAAGCCTAGGACTCAACCCCCAGGCAGTCTGATTACGAACTCCTCGATTGTTTTAAGTTATCTAAACTAGCCTGGATCCTGTGTCACTGCCTATGAAGAGGGCTAATATCTATTCTTACCACATGGAATCATATGAAGATCAGAGGATGACATGGATGACCACAGAGTGTAGTCAGATGCTCAAGAAAGAAGATTACATTAAAAGATCCTCCCGGTGGTTACTTTTTATTGTTACCTTGACACATTCCAGAACAACCTGGGAAAAGAGTATCCATGAGAAGTTGTCTAAATCAGGGTGGTGTGGCAGCCACCGATAGGAGATTGTCTTGATTACACTAATTGATGTAGGAAGACCCAGTCCTCTGCAGCCAGCCCATTCAATAGGCTCGGGATAGAGTCCACGAGGCTGCCAGTGAAGGCTGGTCTGACGGAGATGATTTAAGACTATTGACCAAGTCCTAGAACACGTGGGGTCCTGAACGGGGATGCTGCTGGGGCTGCAGTGGGAGGAGGGAAGGGCCTGAGGGGAATTCGTGTAGGAGGTAATCTTCTAATTCATGTAGGAGTTCTATTTCCCTTCTCCCTGCTCTGGGGAAAGGTTCTTGTCAACAAGCTTACTGTCCAAGTCCCTAGAGCCAAAATTAAGATAAAAGGTCAATGCCTAAAATCATATCACCTCTGCTGTGACTCAGTTCTGACAGCTGCATGATCCCCTTGTCCCCATCAGTGCCTTTGTCCCTGCTTGTGCCTAAGTCTGGGTCTCAACCTGCCCAGGGACACTCAAATCTCCTAAGGTTGGATCCCTCACCAACCTTTCTCACTTCATCAGAGGTTCCTGAAGGCTTTGGCTTGGACATTTAACTGACTGTGATCCTGGTTAATCCCTCCATCTTTGTGCTGCTGGACCCTGATCGTGCTACTGGGAACTCAAGATGCAGATTCCTTCTTCCACCTGCTCTAATACCCAGTCTACTGCTCCACCCACTTAAAGGCCACATCCAATATCTGGGTCAGGATGAATGTACCATTCTTCCAGTTTTAGGAAAAAAAATGAGACATGGTATCATGTAGCCCAGGCTGGCCTCAAATTCACTATATATCTAAGAATAGCTTTGAACTTTGAATCCTCTGGTTTCCATCACTCAAGTGCTAGGATGAGAGGTGTGCACTACCATGCCCCGCTTTTATATGTTGCTGGGGATCAAACCCAGACTTTGTGCATGCTGGAAAATTCTGCTGAGGTTTTCCCCAGATCCTTTTCTCTCTGTTTCTGTTTTTCATTTCCTCATCTTGGAACAAGTAAGATTTGAATTATCTTGATGGTCTGTCACAGGTCAAGTATTATATGATTCCCAAATATGATCAATGATAGCAGAGAATATCAGGTCTTACATGACAAAGTCTTGACCCACAGTTGGAGTAATTCTCAGACTAACCCTAATGGCCACATAATTTCTACATTTGGAAAAGACAAAAATCATCAGATCGCCTCGGTTTTATTCATTGTACCAATAAAACATGTGTTAGGTGCTTGTCAACCTGCTAAACATCCCATTAATATCCTCAAAGCCTAGCATTCTCATTTTCCCCAGTGTCTCCTTTAAGAGGACACTTCCCTCCATTTTCCTCAATTCTGTAAGTAAAGGCAAAACACAATCACATTCCCTTGCCATAAAGCCAGCTACCTTTAAAGAGGCCAAAACAACAAAGATGCCACTTGAGGACAAATGAGATCATACCTGGCCCTTGTCCTTGTTTCTTCAAGTTTTGCTCTATCGGCTGTGCACAGAATCAGTTTTGGCTTCCAGCTGGCTGCGATGGCCTAGGCTCAGGGACATTTTGTGTGTTGCGCAAATCACAAGGTCCAGGTCATCATGTTTGCCAAAGTCCTTGAAAACAGAAGGTTCTGGTTCCCAGGGACCCCCAAAGTGAAAAAGACCTGTAGGGTACCCAAGGCAGACCCTCCAATTTATAAATAATAAAACAGGATCCAGAAGTGGCAAATACTTTCTCCAACATCTATACTGTCTCCCCATTCAGTTTGACCTGAAAATTCCATTCCACGGGCTTCCTATCAGGGGCCTCCTCGTATGAGCATGATGATGTCATCAAGGTTCCCCAGCAAAGCAGAATAGCAGATGCTGGGAACAGAGTTACTGTTCTATAGAGGACTAGTGTCCATGGATTCCAGGGCTTCATCAGCACCTATGAGAAGGCAGCTCTCAGAATGGAGAGAGAACCCCGAGGCTTGCTGGCCAGCTAGTGTGGCTGAAGCAGTTAGCCCTACCTTCAGACTGCATGTGCCCATATCAACTCTAACCCCAGAGTACACCTTCTCAAGGTGGCCATATCCCTCAATGGCATGAAAATTCCAACAACAGCACAGCCTCACCCCAAAGCTCTGTACAACCATAAGAGTGGTACCCTTGTATAGTGGGGTACTTTGCTTCTTAAGAGGTCTGATAGCACCCTGAGGTATTGATGGGGACAACCATGGCTGATGCCAGCATGGCCCCATGCAGGGGTTGAGAATGAGTCAGCTGCAGACTGGTGTTCATTTCCCAAGGTGTCCCCAGTGACTGAGGGAACACCTCAGCCAGAACACACTTTCTTCAGCCAACTCTGACTCTTTAAAGAACAGAAAAGCAAAAGTGTGGGCCTTAGGTTCCACACAACTTTTGCTGACTCATAGGAGGAATGCAGTCACATTTCTCTGCCATCTGAGGCACACAGGACCCAACACAGTAGAGACTCCATGTTACACTTCCATTTCCCCATTTGTGAAGCACAAACCCAGCATCCCTCTGAACCTTACTTGGTGAGCTATCATAACTGTTATCCAAAACATCCTGCATTCTGGGTACAACTAACTTCATTCTTATTCATAGGAGTCTTATATCATCAAGGCCTGGTATGGCGCTGGGTCTGGAGGTTTATTTTGGAGTTCTTTGTTTTGTGGCCCAACATTGCAAGCCACACTGTTCCTGGGAGAATTCTACAAATATCAGCTTCTCTGCCATTTTGATAACTGCTCAACTTGATGACCTAGGCTCAACTTCTACTCCCTAGAAAAATCTAAAATTCTTTCAGTTCATACCCACAATGCATCAAGCTTAAGCCACCCTTGTCCCAGTTGACATCCATGTCCATCCTGCCTGTGAATAATGACTCCAGGGTTTTTCCATGTCTTATTCTGAAGACTTTCCTGTGCAAACCAAAAGAAACTGTATTCACCAAACTAAGGTCAGGCAACAGAACATCTCTATGCCATCAGCCAGCTTGTCAAACAAAGACCAGCACCGTAGTAAGGAGAAATCCAAGGTCTAATTGGGCAGAGAGCTATGATACCAGGTTGTCAACATAGCATCTCTCTGTCCTTTATTTCTCTTTGCAGACTTCTGCCATGTTTGACAACAGAATGGTGGGCATCAGTAAGAGCAAGAGCATCACTCCCAAGGATCTGACACTGGATACTCTCTTAGTCACTGTTCTATTTCTATGAAGAGACACCATGATCAAGGCAACTCTTACAAAAGAAAGTATTTAATTGTAGACTTGTTTATAGTCTTAGAAAGTTAGTCCATGATCATCATGGCTAGAAGCAGATAAAAGCATTGGAAAAGAGTATCTGAGACCATTGCATCATAATCCACAGGAAGCAGATGAGAGAGTGAGACATTGGACCTGGTGTGGGCTTTTGAAATCTCAAAGCCCACTCTTAGTGACGCACTCCTCCCAAAAAGGTCATATCCCTAGTCCTTCCCAAACAGTTCCAAAAGCACTTAAATAGATGGTCCTTCAGGGCAATTCTTGTTCAAACCACCACAGTTGTAGGCCTATTCATTTAGTCTGTCTTGTTTGGGAATTGGTTCAACTCTAATTAATGTACTTCCCATTGGATTCCAGAATCTTTAATCTGTAACAAAACAATATTCCTAGTTTGCACCAAATACTTGATAATATGTATTTAGTTGAAGAGTGTTGTTATTCCCAAATACAAACACAATTTGTACGCAGATGCTTGGCCACATCTGAACATTTCCTCAGAGTAAATTACAAGCCTAAAGTGGGAGCTAGGAGACAAACTTGGAAAATAGCTTGATCTCACTCTTTGTCACTGTTGACTTGGGTAATTTGGACTTCATAAGTGCTTCTGCCCTTGAACTCATATTCTCCCAGAGCAAGTAGGAAGGAGCTGCCAGCTCTCAGGTAAAGAGCTTTAGAATTTTACATCCATACAGCTAAGTGACAGGCTATGAAGCTCAGAAAGTCAATAATCCCTGGGAGCAAGAAGGATTCCATTTAAACACTGGTAAGCTCTATGGTGACCAGAGAAGCCATAGTTACTTCAGACTCCTAAGATGGCCTCAGTAAGGTAAAGCCTTCAGATATGCCTTACCCTGCCAACACCAGTGGGGACTTCTGTTTTCACTACTAAACCACATCCCAATTCCTTAGCAATTTACTTAGCTGAAACTGTGAGTGGAAAGAGACAAAGTGGCATCTTTTCAATAGCATTGAGCTGAGAGCTGGCCTCTGACTGCCAATGAGTGGATTTTTCCAGCATGTGCCTGTTACAAGCTTCTGTTAAAGGGAACACATGGAATCTCTGAGCCAGGGTTTCCTCTTACTTGGCAAATTATCATTGGCTGCTAAAAGAATCAGAATCATCAATTATGGAAGGCTTGTCTGGCAGAGGTATCAAAAAGGGAACTAACTGGTTGACAATAAATGCTCCTTGTATTTGTATGGTGTGTGTGTGTGTGTGTGTGTGTGTGTGTGTGTGTGTGTGTGTGTGTGTATGTGTGTGTGTGAGTGTGTGTGTGTGTGTTGGATGGGTCCACAGAGCCCTCTATCACCAACAATCTACTAACTATTAACCAGTATGTTCAAAAATGATCTCTCGTTTCCTGTGACTTGCAAACCTGAGGACTAAAGTCTTGCAGAGGGGAAGGAGACCCCCGTAATGGTTGGGAATCCTTGTTGGGAGGGAGAATCGAAGGGACTAGATGTCAAGAAGGAAGTAGTAAACAATTCCTCTCTCCAGCAAGAGTCTGAACACGGGAATAAATCAGAACATACACAATGTAAGTAACTGAGCACGAGTAATTCAGTAAACACGGGCAGAAGGGGTCTGTGACCAAAGCAGACCAACTCATGACTTGTTCCATGTCACCTTTGCAGAGTGTCCCTCCAGTGTTACTCTCCATCTCTTGCTCTGTAGTTGGACAGAGCCCTTTCCTCTACCTAATGATATATCGAGTTTGCATTTGCTTGTGTGTTTGTTGTTTGTATCCCCAACACAGTATCTCCGATGTCCCGGATAGAACCTAGAGCAGGTGTAACGAATGGAGATAACTTGTCTGTTCCAACAGATGAGGAATTGGAGACTCCAGGAAACAGCAGATAGAGATCAGAGACATTGCTGTATATCCTAGAACACACAGGATGCCTTTCTATTCCTTATGGACCCATTGGCTTGTACCAAATGTCAATAGTGTCAGGTTGAAAAATGCTAGGTTAGAAACTGTGGGGAAGGTTAGAGTGGGGTAGGAGGCCGAGGAGAGAACTTAGGTAGACTCTAAATGATGGTATCCTTTACGCATCGGGAGTCAGGCAGGGGTTGTTGAGTGAGGACTTAAATGCTTGCCCAGTGTTCCCCCTCGCCCTTGCTCGCTCCCTGCTATGCGATCTTTTTAAATCTACCTATCCCTAGTTATACCAACAACGAAAATAAAAAATTCTCCTGGGGACAAAAATGCCACCAGTGTTTCCCCAAGTGGGTTCTTCAAGCTCCATGGGAAACTCTTTTACCTTGTGGGAGACTCTAGACTGAAGGCTCTGGTCAGGCATGAGGTGACAACTGCCCCCTCTGGAAGTCCCTTGTCTTTCCTACTGGACTGTGAGACCTTGACCTGAGTGTGTGATGATCCTTGGGCAGCACCTTTCCACACTACCTAGGGATTTCTCATGTATGGGAACAAGGATCACCCATGACATCAGTTTCTACAGCACTTGTCACCCTTCAAAGGAAAATACCCTAACTTAGCCCCACCCCTACCCTTCAAGGGAAATCGGCCATTGGTCTAAAGATTCTGACCATCACAGGCTGCCTTAAAGCTGTAGGGGTATTAAAGTACGGCGCTAGACTGATACGGGAATGGTGTGTACCTCTGGAGTTACAGGGAAAGCTTTTGAAATAAAATGCTGGAAGTCCTATCTGTTAACAGAGAACGTGAATGAGAGCTAGGTAAGGAAAGAAGCAGGGTAGGGAGGGGGTGGGGTGGGGTTTGGGGTTGCCAAGTGATTTGATTGGCAGTTCTGATGATACTCCCTCCAGGGCACGCGTAAGGGCTCTGGTGACTTATTTAACTTAGCCATTCTACGTGAAGCCCAGCAGCCTTTGGTTTGGCCGGCTTTCTGGTTTAATATTCCACCCATCACCCAGGATGATGGATTTCACAGAGATGTTTTTCTCAAATGACCTATTCGCTCATTTCTAACGTGTCCATCACCCCCGGCTTGGATGTTAGCAAATGATATTCTGTAATTTTCTGTAAGAAGCTGGATGAAGTTCCCGCGGCACTCCTAAGTAATCCTGTGGCCTGCTGAGGGTAACAATAAAGAAAGTGACGGTGCAGGGGCAGAAAGCTCAGGCTGAAGACGCCATCGCCCTGGACTCTGGAAGGACTCTGAATCCATGTCTAGATGGAGCAATCACCGGCCTGGAATCTCATGTTTAATTGCTTATTGCAAGTTGGGGCTGGAAGATACTGCAGAGCACATTTAATTGATCTTAAAAATAATTTCTGAGACACAAAGGCCTGGGAATGGAAAATTCCTTTAGAATAAATGATTGCTGCTCAACTCTAGCCTGTCTAAGCAGCAAGGATATCCTGCAGCCAGAAACCTCATCTTTATCCCTGTCAGGCTGCTGCGGGATCTCTTGGATCCCAGTTTCAATCTTTTTTAGTTTAACATTCGATGGTCTACACAAGGATCCTAGTGACCAGAGAGTCAGCTGAGCTTCCAAGTGCACAGAGAAGGGGGAAAAATGGAAGGCAAGAACTGAACTGAGTGAGCCAATCCAACTTAAGGGACCTCTGCTTGGTCTAGTAACCCAGGTAACAGTCGACTCCTTCGTGCAGACAAGAAGATGAACGTCTCCTTCACTCATGAGACCCAGCACACTCTCAGTCACCACAGATACTGAAACGGTACAGAGTGACACACTGCATTTAAACAGAATTCATGACACTTTCCCTCAGAGCACCCTAATTGCTAACACTGGAGTTGAGACATCAGTTAAAGACATCCACCGTGAATGGAGGTAAACCCATGCACAGGACTAGGTCCTTGAGGGTGGGAGCATGGGACAGGGCTGATGATTTCACTGTTCCAGTGTGTCCTCTGTCCTTCAGAGCCACATCTGGCATCTCAGCTTAGAAATATAGACAGAATTTCCCGGGTGCCCCTGGTCCTGCATCATGCAATGTCTCCAGGGAAAAGCCCACATACAGTCAAGACCATTGACACACAAAACTCCCAAATGATCAGAAGATCTTGGTTTCTAGTTTCTATGCTTCTACAGGAGTAGCCAAGGTGAACACTAAGAGACCCTTCATCACGGTTTCTGTGGCTGCGCCTGTGTGTAGGGATGGGTCCCTCTGGCCATGGGCTGGACAGCAACACACAGAAGGAAAGAGAGGAAAGGGAAACAGGTATGCACGCATATTAAAAAGTACAATAGTTTCTGTCCATATTATACATTCAGCCCAAGGCAATACTTACTTTACCCTCCTTGAAACCCTTAGGGAAAAGCACCTGCACCCCGGTGCACTGGATTAGGAACAGATAGCAGCAAAGAACTTTAGGTTGCTACACCAACATTCTCTTCCCTACCAGTATGTTCCAGAAAGAAACCAAAGACATATTCTACTTAGGATAATTCAAACAAGGTTAGTGTGGGCAGGTTGTGGGTAGCACAGAGCCCCTAACCTGAAAGGCTGATCATTATACCACCTTGTAAAGCAAAGATCACACAGAAAGGGTCACCTTGACACTGGCTGTGACCCCTCAGAAAGAACCAGCCAAATGTAATCCCACAGGAAGGAGAGCAAGAGATTCCAACCTTACTCTGCTCCACACCACACTACACACACACACACACACACACACACACACACACACACACACACACACACACACGTACTATTTCTTCTGGAGTTGACTCCTCACTGACTGCAGCCACCCAGGAGTCCAAGAGTCAAGAGATAGATGCCGCTGAGGCAGCTCCTCAGGGTGGCTGACTGAAGGCGGGGAGTGGCAGGTTGAAGGTAGAGCCTGGCTCTGAAGACACCCGAGGAATAGCCAGTTTACTGGGCAGGGCAGGGCAGCTGCTGTCATGGATCCATCTTTCAAAGTTGTCAAAGTCACCATCTTAGTGCTGCACTGGATTGTGGGAACAGGGTGACATCACTGATATGGGCCGACAACCTCAGGGATGGAGACGGCTGCTGGAGAGCGGGAATGGTTGTTTGGAGAGTGTGTGCCATTGCTTTGCTTGTGACGCAGAGGTCTGTCTAAACAGAGTCAGGCGGTCCTGGAGAAAGGGGCTTTTTACTTCCACCTGTGTGGCTGCTCTTTCTGCAGTAGGAGACCAGAGAGGGCTGACATGATCCGGAAGGTTCCCGGCAGCTTGCCTCTCTCCAGTGTCTGCTTTATAAAACGCTAAATTATTAAAGGCTTCTATCGCAGTGACAGACTCATAACTATAGTGTATTATAAGACTGTTTGTTATGTTTAGGGGAAAAACCTACATGTCTGAAAAACACAGTACAAAAGCAGGGTGCGTCTTTTCTCTCATCTGTGAAATCCAGGTGACATGGGTTTCGTTTCTGTGGTCAGTGCTGATTCACCAAGGATTCACGAATCAGTAATGAATCTTCTCATTTCTCATTTACAAATGGAATACATTAGGAAATTGCTCAGCCGCTCGGTGTGGTTTTTAATTGAAATTCACCTCTCTGCATGGGTTGAATGTTTTCCACTGCTGGGAGAGGCTGGCTGACCATGTCAGCTCCAGAGGGCTTGAAATATGCTTTATTTTCATATTAGTAACCCTACGCCTATTTAAATAGAGTCAGCAAGCTGTCACAGATCTTACACACACACGTACACACTTGCACATGCACACATGCATACACATGCATATACACACACACATGCATACACGTGCACATACATGCATGCACACATATACACTTACACATGCACACACATGCCCATACATGCATACACACATGCACATGCATGCACAACACAAACATATTCACACTTACACATGTACACATGTACATACATGCATACACACATATACACATAACCTTTTGGACAACTTTTAGGTAAAGAAAATAGCAGCCAATGTTAATTTATTGGCCTAATGCTGTTTCCCCATTTAATATCAAATGCACAGGCTGGAAGAATTTGTTAGCCTAAACATAACAAGAAAAGTGTAAATGCCTCATCATAGTAAAAAAAAAAAAAAAAGTAAAATTCAAAAAAACGCTGACATCGGTATGTAAATGAACAAAGGACCAACACCAAACAATGCGTTCATAAATCACATTTGCTGAACTAACATGAGGAAATGAATACTCAGCTTTCTCTTCCCACGCTTTCACTCGATAAGTAGTTAGTCCCCATCCCTTACATGGCAGGCACCACACAAGAGCCTGGGAATACACAGATGATGGAAACACGACCTCATCCTTGGGGCCTTCCCACTTTACCCACAGATACTTACAAACAAAATTTATGGATGCCAGGTTCGGTGAACAAAACCAATTAAGAAAATAAAACTACTTAAATGCTAAAGGTGTCACAGGAATGGAGCACCCGAAAGAGGCAAGTGTTATTTTCAATGAGGGAAGTAGTCAATATTTTAAAGATGAAAGCCAGTGCCGTAAAGCAATAGTCACTTGGACTGACGCTGTACCAATTCAGTAGTTGCTGTTTTAAGACACCATCCTGCCCTGTACGGCAGCCGTCATTCCTCCCCGTCCCCTTCTCCTCTGAGAAGGGGAAGACCCCAACCCTGGGTGTCACCTGACCCTGGTAGATCAAGTCACTGCAGGACTAGGTGCATCTTCTCCACCAAGGCCAGACAAGAACAGGGTCCACGGGCAGGCCACAGATTTAGGGACAGCCCACCCCACCCCTGCTCCAGTTGTTGGGGACCCACATGAAGACCAGGCTGCACATATGTGCATGGGGATGGGGATAGGTCCAGACTCGTGTGCTTTTGTTTGGTGGTTCAGTCTCTGGGAGCCTCTTTGGATCTAGTTAGTTGGTTCTGTGGAGTTTCAATTCCTTTCTGGTCCCTCAATCCTTCCCCCAACTCTTCCACAAGTCTCCCCCAAGTCTCTCCAATGTTTGGCTTGGGTCTCTGCATCTGTTTCAGTCAACTACTGGGTGGAGCCTCTCAGAGGAAAACCATGCTCACACTCCTGTCTGCAATATAACAGACTATCAGTGCCAGGGATTCACTCCTGTCTGCAATATAACAGACTATCAGTGCCAGGGATTGGAGAATGTACGTGGGATGGGTCTCAAGACAGTCATCACTCTTTTTTTTTTCTCCATCTTTATTAAATTGGGTATTTCTTATTTACATTACAATCGTTATTCCCTTTCCTGGTTTCCAGGCCAACTTCCCCCTAGCCCCCCCTCCCCTTCTATATGGGTGTTCCCCTCTCATCCTCCCCCATTACTGCCCTCCCCCCAACAATCAGTGACAGACATCACTCTTAAAAGGTTACCCTCCACCACCTGAAAAGACGGGCCACACCCCACCCCCACCCCAGCTCCTTGACAGCCCTCTCTGGGAGAGAAAGTTAAGAAGCAGTTTGTGCTGTGGTTTCACAGTTCTTAATTTATGTTGCCTGGATCTTTCACCCTCTCTGAAGCTAGTATTTTCTTAGTTCTCAGGAAATTGCTATGGAGACTTTCTCTGGAGAGGAGCCTTCGGCCTCCCCCTTCCTATCCTTCTCATGGTGGTGATCTCTGCCTTTCCCTCCCCACTCTCCATAAATCTCACTCTGAATGAAGCTCCTCTTCAGGCTCTAGAGAGAAGCATCACCTTCCCTTAAGGCCCTCATGCTTAGACCTTCTGTATTGCAACAGTTTCTGCCCAGTGTTCTTTCTCCCACATTGAGGCCCCACACAAGGCGTCAAAGCTCTTTCTGCCAGTAAACCTCACTCTCTGAAGGGGACTGTATGTCAGTCATTTTGTACTTAGAATGACCGAGATGATCATTATTTCCATTATTGTCTTGTTTAGGCTAATTCAATACAGCTCAATATTAAACGTATTATTCATTAGAAGTGCTGTCATGTCATAAGATGTTCCTTAGTGCCCAGTACTCACTGAAAAACTCAATGACTTACAGTGTATCTATTTGCCGGAGCCTTCTATCATCATCAGAAAGGCCTATGTCAGCATCTGGGCTTGTGGCTCTGCAGAGAGCTTGCCTATGTACATGAAGCCCTGCATTTAGCCTCCAGTATCCTATAATCAGGGTGGCGTTGCATTCTGAAATTGAATACTTAGGAGGTAGGGGCAGGATGATTAGAAACTCAAAGTCACCCTTAGTTACAAAGCTAGTACAAGGCTAGCCTGGACTACATGAGACCCTGCTTCAAGGGAAAAAAAATAATATTTGATTTACTAAATAAAATCTCCCTGAAAACTTTGTATATGCTAAACATTAGTTATTTTAAATATGCATTGAAAAGACCTAGGGAGAAATGTATTAATATTCTAGCCATGATCACACACATAATACTTTCTCTGTATCTCACATAAAACATAATTACATAAAATGAAAAGTTGGAGAAAATAAAATTCTACCCAGAGCTCCTTGGTAGTGGTAGTAGTTTTCCACTGGCTTGAACCCAAACATTTTCAAAAGAAATCCTATCAGCCTAGAGGCCTGGGAGGCTGGCTTATCTCTCCAGGCCCAGCGTAATTTTGGCCCAAACCCTTGACTGTCTAGTTGCATTTTTGAAAAGTAAAACAGAGGCTCTGGATTCATCGCCACACTCTTTCTGGTCCCTAAATCTATGAATCTTGATGAAGAGTGTGTGGCTCACGTCACTGATTTCAGATGCAGTCAGAGAGATACTGCACATGAATCAAGTGCAGAATGTCAGACAGGAAGAGACGTACTCAGAAAATAATGCATTTGCCTCAGCTGGCCTGTGTCAGGGAAGACGAGCTGGCACATCAGGGAAGACGAGGTGGCGGTTTCACCAGTGAATCCATTGCCTCCTCAGACCCTTGGTTTTCATCAGTCTTTGTAAAGGAGCAAGTCACATGCGTCAGCTTGTCACAGGAAGCAATGCCTTAAAGGCGGGGCTTCCATTTCCTGCACCAACACAAGGCCTGTGGAGGTAAAAGTGGATTCCGTGCAAACCTCACAACCTGAGTTTAGTCCCTAAATCCCATGGAGAGAACAAACTCCTGAGAGTTATCCTCTGACTTCTACAAATCATGGAACCCCCACGCCCGCTGTCACTGGCCCCTCCTACACATACACACTGTAGCCACCATCATCAATCAACCTCAGCCCCTCCTGCCTGGCACACAGATACAGTGTTTCAAACTAAAGGTGCCCCTGACAAAGTCACCTACTCAGAACGGGAACAAAGCATAGCATCTCTGTAGCATTTCTTTACAAATGCACGTCACAAGCCCAAGAGTATCCCCCGTATCTTCTCCCAGTTAAACCAGTTTGGGAATGCAATTAAGGAGACAAAATTCTTAGGGTGTGGTCAGAGGAGCCAAAAGAGAGATGAGAGGTCACAAGGAGCATGTCGAGCTTTGGATTGGATGAGGTCTGATGGGCTTCCCTAGATGGCAGAAGTTAACTAGAGACCGACAAAGTATGACTGAAGTACCTTTCCTATCATTAGTGGCCTTCACGCAGGAATCCATTTCTTTTGTTGTAAACATGTTTAGCCTTTCAAAGATCCTACCAGCTCTTCAGTCGTTCACTGGAGAGGAGCTACAGTTGCCGGCTCAGCTCTACCTCCTGAGCTGTTGGAAGATGTGAAGAATGGGTTACAGTGTTGCAGCTCTCAGGGAGACTCAGGAAAGCCACTTCCACCCATGGCAACAGGTACCGTGGCAGAATGGCATCCCAGGGTTGGGCTGTTTATGGTGAGTGCCCACTCTACCACCAACCACGACTCTCCTCCCTTAGAAGGTTCAGGGGAACAGATACCCTCTGCCAGAAGGCAGAGACAAAGCTAAGATCTGCAAGAATACATTCCCTGGGGAATCTGTGAGCACTGAAGGGTCAGTGATGAAGATGTCACTGAAATGTCCCAGGGCCACGTTCCACCAACTGGGAACTTGGTTCTGCTCATGACTGAGCATCTCTGCGATGTTATGAGTTCATGGGTGGAACCCATCTTTTCCCCAGCCACACACTGCCTCTGTGAGTCTCATCACTGCACTGACGTGGCTCATGGCCACACTTCTATTCCCCATCAGGGGTCTCAGTGTCTGACCACCCAGGACAGGTACCAAAAGAAACCTGGATTTCTTGCTTCCTGATTCTGAATTTGGTGTTTCCTGAAACTGCAGTTTCAGCTGCCATCTTCCTTCCCCTCATCTATCACAGTCATTTCAAGTGACAGCTCTGGCTTCCTTGCTGCCCAACAGTGTCACCTCCACAGCCATCATACCCTGTCACCAGCCTGAACCTACACCTGCTTCCCTGAGTTTTACTTCTACCCTCCTCCGATCTGCTTCCCACACATCTGTCAAAAGCTTTTCCTGAATACACCTGGAATTTTGTTGATCATCTGCTTGAAGGCTTTTCCCTGACTATCCACATCGCCCTTCAAATGAAGTCCAGCCCCCTGTTCTGGTGTTCCAGCTCTGTACAACGGGACACTTCCATGCCTTCACAGAGGGCTACACTCGCTCTGTCCTCACAGCTCTAATCATCTCACAGGATAGTTTCTGCGATGTCTCATGGCCTTTACTCCTACTGTTCCCTCATCTCCACCATGCTCTAGTAATTATTCCCATGCTCTTTGTGGGGCTCTTCCACTCCCACTACTCCTCCCACCCCCACTTCAAGCTGCAATGTCAACATGAGCTGTCCCTGGTCACTTGTGTGAAGTATGCACCATGGTTGCTATCTGTGACGGTGGTCCTGATCAGTTTAGTCCTGCGATTATTTTCTGTGCTGTTTATTTGATTACTATTCACCATCTCATCTAGATTATGAACTCTAATGGAGCAGGGGTCCTGATCGTTCCCTCTGGTCTGGCATGGCACATAGCAGGTGCTTAATAAATATCTTCTGATTAAATTAACCAGTTACAGAGACGGTTAGCTATTCCTATTAAATGGTTAGGGAACCAATCTGATCGGATTCAGCCATAGTATTTTGCTCCCTCCTGTTTGTTGTACATAGAGTTTATCACTGCTAAAGAAGTAGAAAGGCCTGTCCCAATTTTGGGTGAGCATCTGAAGTGATTGGTCTAATAGTATTTCCTCTAGAAGGTTTGGTTGATTAGCACAGGAAATACTAATTATATTCGTTTATGGTAGCTGTTCTCCATTTTATAGCCAATTACCTTGGAGCTCAGTAACATTTATGAATGTCATTAAACATGTGTCATTGCTACAAACTATAGCTCAAACATTACAGCTGTACATGTATTAACACTTCAGAAAACAGTGTATCAACCACACAGACTGTTAAGCTATCACAGGGGGCTATTGTTATATAAATATAGTAACAGTAATGTTTATGATTCACTTTAGACAAGGCAAGAATACAAAATTACCCTGGTGTGTAATTAAAACTATTAAAGTATGTATACAAATTTGGAACAATTACTCACCAGAAACAAGAAAGACGCAGGTTGACTTTCTAGAGTTTTAAATTTGTGTCAGACTGTTTTAATGTTCTTTTAACTGTCTTGGAACAGTGTTTATGAAGGCTAAGTCCAGAAGGAAGAGACTATAAAGGGGATGCCTGTGTGTGCCTGTGTGTGGGGAGAGAGACCAGACACCTGGGTCCTGGGACAGGCTCACTGTAATGTCACTGTTTGGGCCATCTAGAAACTCTGCCCTTTGAGTAATGCTTCCCAGTTTATCAGCTGATTAAATCCGTCACTCGAAACTTCACTCAGGAAAAGGCTGATAGAAGGAACCTCTTTAAAATGTATGTCTCCTGTCTGGCCACTGTGAGTGTCTGGTGTGAGTGAGTGTGCGTTAGAATGGGGACACGGCATGGGTAGCACATTTACAGTAAGCGCAACAAGATGAACTGCGGGGATTTAGATGGCTTTGCATGTTTTGTACGGAACATTTCCAACAGTGTTTTGTTCAGTTAATCTCTTTAAAAAGAAAATGTGTAGATATTATACCACTGTTTCTGGTGTTTTAAAACCGAATCTAACAATTTTACACACACACAGTCTCATATGTATGTGTATGTGTATATGACAAATGTGTGTGTATGTATATATGATGTATATGTGTGTATATGTATGTGTATATAATATATATGTGTATATGCACATGCATATGATGTATATGGTGTATATGTACGTGTACATATGTATGTACATATATATGTATATATATATAGTATCTTGATCATATCTGCCCCCAATACCCCCTTTCTATTCCTCCAATCTCCCCCAAAATGTGCTTCTCCCACCATCACCTGTTCTCCTGCTTTGGATAATCCACTGAGTGTCATTAGTATTGTTTGTATGATCATAGGCAACCAACCATCAGCCACACCTGCACTACCACTTTTGCAATCAAAAATAGTGTGTGTTTGTATGTGTGTTGTATGTTTGAGTTTGTGTGTGTGAGCGTATGTGGTGTGTGTGTGTGTGTGTGTGTGTGTGTGTGTGTGTGTGTGTGTGTGTGTTTGATTTAGTTTATGTGTTCCACATGAGTACAGGTATCCAGGAAAGACAAAGGACATTGGATCCCCTGGAACTCAGTTACAGACAATTGTGAGCCACCTGATGTGTGTGCTGGGAACTGAACCTTTATCCTTTGCAAGAGCAGGAAGCGCTCCTAACTACAGAGCCATCTCTCTACCACTCATGTCACTACTATTCAGAAACAAACTTAAAATTGGAAATCAGAGAATGTGATACACATTCTTTTCATGGTATGGTCTATATAAAAATGTACATAAAACATTGATTTCCATAACTATATATTACATGTCTATCTTGTCTGTATATATTGTACATATACATGTTTTCAACACAGATATACCTAGAAAGTTAAAGAATACACTGATAATGAGAGTCCTTTCTAGGCAAGAATACAGGGAACAGGGAACTGAGAGGCGAGTGAGCCCCATGCTTGCCATATCATCTTCCATACTGCTTAAATAGTTACCACAAGCATACATCACCTGTTCAAACAAATGGCTAAGTCATGGTCACTAAAGATGGTCAGTAAGTTCCGAGAACCCAATATAAGTGTATAATGAAGTAAATTGTATTAAATGTGTTTAATGAGCAAATTAAAGCATAATACAAGATCAGATAGGATAGATATACTAGGTGTTAAGTGCTGTTGAAATAGCACACTGACCATCATGAGGCACAAGAGGGCAAAGATGTGTTTAACAAGTATATGATGCTATTATCTGTATTAGTTAGCTGTGGCTGTTGTAACAAAAATACCATAGACTAGGTAGGTTACTCAGTAGAAACTTACTCTATCACACTGGATGACTAGATGACCAAGATCAATATGCTATAGACTGGACTCTCCCAAACTTCTTCCAGTTGCTCACCCTGTGTCTTCCTTTCCATGGTGTTGGTTCTGCACATTCATACTCTGAGCCTCTCCTGATGTTCAAATTTACCTGTTAGTGAAGATACCACGAAGTGGGTGAGCGCCCACCTTAATGCCCCAGTTTAACTTAGTTACCTTTTAAACCTCTATTTCCAAATTCAGCTCACCCTACTGCTGGAGGTTAGGGTTTCTACACACAAACTACACACAGTTCATTCCACGGCATCATTCTTGGGGAATATTCAACTTAGTAAAGTTAACCATAACTTCCTGGGGGTTGTAACAACAACCAAAAAAATGTATCGAAGTGAATAATAATATTGAATCAGCTGAGGTTTGTTAGAGCAGTGGCATCTTCCCAGGGGACAATCTAGTATTTTAAAGTAAAAATGAAGGGCTGGAGAGTTGGTTCAGCATTCAAGGGCATTTGCTGCTCTTGCAGGAGCCAGGTTCAGTTCCCAGCACCCACGTAGCAGCTCAAAGCCATCTCTAACCCCAGTTCCCAATTATATGATCCCCTCCTCGGGCCTCCTGGAATATCAAGCATGCACATGCATGCAGTCATGCATATCAAATAAATAAACCTACCTTTTGTTTAAGTGAAAACCAGCAATGCATAAGAACAAAACTACACATTAGGCCCCGTGGTTATTTAAACGAGGAATGTTTCCCATAGGCTTGGATACTTGAATACCTGGACCTCAGTTGATGGCACTGCTTGGGGTATGGTATGAGACCTTGATAGAGGAAGTGTAGCACTAGAAATTGTTTTGACAATTAATCGCCTTGCCCCACTTCTAGTTCATTCTGTTTCCCATTTTCAGTTGAAGGTGCGCTCTCTGGGTCCCCTTGCTGCCATGTCTGCCCGCCAGGACGGGCTCCATCCCTCTGGAACTGAAAGATGAATTACTCTCTCCCAGACATTGCTCTTGGTCTTGGTGTTTTATCAGAGAGACAGATATAGTAACTGATATGGATGCTGTCATCCTTGCTGGGATAAAATTACTTCACCAAAGGATAGCATTGGAGACATGATTCCAAGTTAATCCACTAGTTTAAGCAATTTGGTGGAAACAAGTTATCCCTGTGCTATTCAAAACCATCTAGGTGAAAGAAAGTTGGATGGCTGAGAATGTTTTATCTGATACCAATTGCCTAATGACAAAAATAGGGGAGATTTTTATGAAATGCCAAAATTCCTTCTAGGTAGACATACAGATCATCTCTTTTACATAGTTCATGCAGAAAATGCTGAGCTGAGAGCCTCTTTGTGCACTGGGGTCATCTGGTGACTAAAGATAGATTAACAAGGGAGTCACCACATCCACACCTCAGAGCTCAGTCTTTGCCTACTATTTTAACACACTGGCCTGGTTTTTTTTGTTTTGCTTGCTTTCTTTCCCCCAGTTTTTCCTCTTCTTTCTTTTTCCATTATGTCATTCTTACAAGTAGAATAGCCCGTGACCTACCACAGTGTACCATACAAGGTGACTTAGGCTGTAGTCCTCCAGGTCTACAAAACATGGCAGAAACCGTTCTCGCACCTGCTATATGAGGGTCCTTACAGTATTCAACTCAGCCAACTCCACAGAAGTCAGGTGGGTTGCTCAGCGCTGCATGGAAAATCATTTCTGTAGTAGTAAATCCCCCAAAGAAATAAAACAGAGAACAACAATAACAAATGTGCCTTGAAGCTGCAGCAACTTCCAAAAACTGACCCTAGTCCTAGCTGCCTGGCACTGCAGGTCCCGATTCTCAGCTGACCAAATGTGCCACCGTCATCAGTAACACTGCTAGAATGAAGAAACTGTGTTCGTTCCCTAAATAACAGAGGAGGACTCTTGGCACGAGGGAGATAATCAGAACTTTTATCAGGAGCTAACAAATGTTGGTCCGTGATGTTGTTGTTCCGTGGAACAAAGGCTATCTCAGCAGTTTTTATTTTATTTTTATTTTTTAGTATAGAATAGTTTATTCAGGACATGGGGAGGGGAGTTAAGAGGGTAGTAGGGGCAGAGAAAGGCAGAGAGAGAGAGAGAGAGAGAGAGAGAGAGAGAGAGAGAGAGAGAGAGAGAGAGAGAGAGAGAGAGAGAGAGAGAGGTAGAGGCCGCCATGAGCATGTAGAGAAAGAGGTGGGGATGAGAATGGGGAGAGAGTGGGGGCAGGGAAGACAAGAACAAGAGGAAAAGAGAACAACAGGGCCATTTGCTTTTTTACATGTAAACTATTATTTGTGTCAACATTTGTGCTTTCTTCTCTGCAATGTCCATTTTGTACGATTCTCAAGAAAGGATGGACTGTAAAGTAGAACAAGAGAGTGCTCTGGATTCCAAGAATATTAAAAAAAGAGAGGCAAGAACTCAAGTGCTAATCAATCAGGTTCCCCAAATGATCCATTACTTGGGCCAGATGAAACAACGGCTCAAACATACTCCAAACCAAACGGAGGATGAACCTGCTCATCTACAGGATGTTCCCTCGCCCTGAATACGGAAGCCACAGTCCGTGCTCTTATTTACCACAGCAGAACGCACTGCTCACCTCAGCTGCTACCTGAGTTGGACCTCAGAAAAGAAGCCAGCTGAAACCCTTCAGGGACAATTCTCTACGCCGTCGGCCCAAGCTGAGTGTTCCCACGTGGAGTCCTGGGATAAATCCAAACAGAGAAGAGGTTGCTGACTCAATTTTCTTAAGTCCAAAGGGGAAAACTGCCAGAGGGCTTCTTTAGCTTGCTTGCTTGTTTTCCCGGCCTCACAAATCAACCTAAATAGCAACGTTATGTTTGGCCTGAAGGCCTGGCCTAGTTTTCATCCAAACATCAGGTTTTGTTGTTACTGCTGTCTGTGTGTCTTCATAAGAGAATCTGGGAAGTTCCCCCTCATAAAAGGAAGCATTCTCCCATTACTTCCTGGTGGGTAGGAAGCGGAGAGGGAAGGCTGGCACGATGCCCACAGCCTGTCTGAATCCTGGTTGAACTGGCTGCTGCTAAGCCAAGCCAGAGGGAACATCTGGAAATGAAGGGACCCACCCGTCATCACTTGCTTCTTCTTGCCCTGACTCAGCACTGCCCAAGGAAGTCAGTTCTTCTCTACAGTTGACATCACATCCATACCTAGGTGGGGTCCTCAGGCTAGCCATGCTCTCCCAAAAATTTCTCAGGGTTTTATTCAAAGATACAGTGTTAGCAGGAAGCATGGCTTCAGGATTAGAGTCCTGTCTCTACCCTGTGCAGTCAGCCTAGGATAAGATATGCTACAATAACAAAGAACCCCACATGGAGTTCGTTTCCATGTGGCCTCCATCTCACGGTGATCAGCAACCATTAGCTGATCTTGTGGAAGAGGGCAAAGAGTCGTGGGATGATTTGTTGGTTTTTAAAGTTTCTGTTTTCAGCATTCCGGTCATATTTTGCAGACTGCTGCATGAACTTTGAGTAACAAACAAGTGTCTACTGGCCCCAAGTGGGGTGCCAATGATAGATTAAAGTAGGGATTACCCCAAAGTCTAGCACAGTAAGCCAATGGGTTCACTGGGCGAGAGTTACAGGAGCATGGTTAGCCCCAAGACGACTGCTCCTAGCACAGATGGCAGCTTCCCATAGCCGCCCTAGGGAGTCCTCCCTTCAGTTAATCTTGCATGGCTGTGTGTGCCAACTTCCAAGGCCATGTGCGTCTGAGGGAGGATTGCATAGAGCTCAGAGGAAGGTAAAGAAAGAAGTTGGTGAAATCTCCTGTGGGGGTCTATGAGAGAACACCAACAGATGTGATCCTGAGGGTCTCTCGGGAGTCGTCATCGCTGCCGTGATACAGAAAGAGACAGCTGCTATGCTGAGAGGACTGTGTTCCACAGCACTGAGCATTAAAGTCACAGGGCCAAGCTTCAGAGCAGGGATATTTAATCCACCTGAGAAGGGACAACTTTCCATCGTCACTTCCTTACTCCATGTCCTTTGGCAAGTTCTGCTGTGAGGATTATGGTGTAGAGGCAGAGATGACAATAGAGTGATTAAATTAAAAACATGAAAATTGAGATTGTTTTAAGTAAAATTTACTAAATAAGTCAGGTCAGTTCTCTCTCATACTTTATAGTCAGACTTATCAGTCAAAGAAATTCTCATCTACCCTTTCAAAGGTAAGTATTTTGGGCCTCCAATATGCAGGCATACAGGTGTTAATTACTTCTCTTGGGAAATTTAATATTTTAATAATGCACTTCCATGTTGTTTTAACCAAAAGTTTGAATTCTAGTTGTGGGAATTTCACACACCAGAGACTGTTATTACATGAATAATTACTTGCCTGCACAATGACCCCTGAAGCTTTCTGCTTTGGACCTTGTAACCTTTACCTATGGTTTCAGCCCTGAGCAAGGAGGGGACAGGTGAGCCCAGACCAGACACGTTATGACTCAGGACCAGTGGAACTCCGAGAACAGTTGTTTGACCTTTTCCTGTGTTTCCTGCAACCCCAGGCTTGTTTTTCACCGTATTTGATCTCTAACACCAGTTTTGTTGCCATGCTGGTCCTAGCCTTCTAGAATCCAGAATTTCTCCGTCCCTCCCAAGACTGTATCTTTTTATTCAGTCTTTAGTGCAAATTAAAAAGGCCACAGCTCACCTACTGTCAAGGTATTTACCTTTCACCTCCCACAGGACCTTTCTAATAGCCCTGGTGCACCAGGCTGGACCACTCTCTGTGGTCCACTAATTGCACCTTTGTCCCTAATGATGTCATGGCCCCAGATAACCAACTTCCAATGGTCTAGGCATCAACCACACTCCAGTTCAGCTACAAGCAGAAGAAGAGAAGGCATTTTGTAGATTTGCCATAGGAACCAAAGCCAGATCTGGTGATAGGACATGAGTAGTTTTTCTTGTCTTTCTGCCATAAGACATTGTCTTCAGTCATTAAGGTTAGCAGAGATGTCCTTGGGAGGTCTTAATGTTCCCTGGACAGTGACAGGAAAGAGGCAAGGACAAGCAGGGACAAAGTGTCCATGGCTATGGTTATCAGTCAAGGACGATTATTATCATCTGTGGTGATAATTAATAATGAAGCTCCTATGAACAAGGCTGTCTCCAACATTTCTATCGGAAAATTTCTATGCTAAGTGGAAATGTACACTGTCCTGGAATTGATAGCTAATGTCTTTGCTTTCAATCACACCAATAGTTGGGCTGCGCATTAACCACATAACAAAGTAGGAGCTGTGAAAGCCATCCCATACCACTCCCGACCTGTACTCGGGTCTTATGGACCTAAGAGCCTAGGGCTAGAGAGAAGGCTCAACAGGTAAATCACTTGTGATGTGAACCAGACAACCTGAGCTTGATCCCTGGAACCCACATAAAATGTCAGTCATGGATGGATGTAGAGACAGGAGAATTAAAGTTCCTGAGACAGATAGCCTGAACTCAGCTATGCAGAAGAAACAAGAGATCCTGCCTCAACAAGGTAGAAGGTGAGAACTAACTGCTATAGTTGTCCTCTAACACACACACACAAACACACGCACACATGCACGCTCACTCACATGCTCAAGCACAAAGACAAGAAATTAATTATTAAATTGCCCTAAAACCTAAAGGCTGGAAAGGAGAGTGTGTTATCCTATGAAACAAACAGAGCTCTCCTTAAGAGTCTCTACTTCACCAGAAGAGAGGGTAAGTACTTTGTTCTCGCATGCAAACAATACTCACTGTAACAAACAATGAACCCCAAAGCCTGTGGCCCAAACACAACAGCTTTTTTCTCATATAACAGTTCAAACCTCGTGCCTTTGTTCAGCCCAGAGCTTCCCCTTTGAGTGACCTGGGGATCCTGACTTTTTTGTCTTCTTTTGTTTCATTTTATTTTGCATCCTGTGGTTTTGCCATCAGTCCCTGGCTGTCCTCATCTACACACCAGTGAAAGAAGTGAAGGGACTATAGGCAACTAAGAAATGCTGAGAGCAGGAGCAAGTCTGTCCCAGGGAAGAGTCTCCCTATTGGTCATCCAACACTAGATAGTCCCACAATGATATACAGAAAAGTAACATTATCTTCACTGAGTAGGTTGTATTTATATATTTGGGGACTACATATGAGATACATGTATGTCATATATATCACATTTAAATTAAAGAAGATTTAAAATATTTCATAAAATAACATTTATAAATAAAATAAAAATTAAAGTCAATTAAAGAAAAAGAGGCCATAACTTTGAGAGAGAGTAGGTGGGAAGGATTGGAGAGAGGAACAGGAGGGGGGAATTATGCAATGACGCAATTATATTGTAATGTCTAGGAACTTAAAAAGTTAGCACAATAAATAAATAAAGTGTAAAAGAAAAAAAAAGACAAAGATGCTTGGACCTTCTTAAGGGCTTCAGCCTTCAAGTGTCCCAGGTCACTTCTGCTCACAATCTACTGGAGCATAGACAAAATATGGGACTAGGATTTACAGTCTTTCATTGCAGAGCGCTTTCCGAGAAGTTGCTTTCTTTGTTGGTGAGGAGAAGGACCACAAGTTTAGACACTATCTACTTAGACCATCCTGAGTCATAAGCGCTACATTTGCCCTGAGTATCTCTAGTAAGGCTTTCCTGCGTGCTTTCCCAGAAAACTATGACAGACTAGCCCATGAGAGTGTGTGGCCAACTCTGATATTAGCTTAAAGTAAACCAGACACATTAAAACTTGGATGGAATCAGTTTTGTCTAGGCCAATATATATGCCCCGCCTTCTGACACACATTGCCAGGATCCACTTAGTCGTGTTGCTGCCCGGGGCTACAATTCTATCAGCAAATCTTCCAGTAAATTGCATTTTATGCACTCTTGGAGATGTCTGCCTATCTTTCTTTGGTCTCAAAGTGCCTTAAGTCTGGTTCTTACTCAAGAGGACAGGTTTGTTGGACAATGCCAACCTGAAGTGGATACGTCACTTAGTGCCAAGTGATAGGGAGTAGGCTGTAAGAGAGTCACTGACAGAGATTAGAGGTACTTACAAGTGGACACTGTTACCCACGGATGCCTCTGTCCTGAACTGCACTATCTGCCTTGCTTTGACCGTGCCTTCCACAGAGAAGCGAACTCCTTGGAAGAAATTGACAAGGGTCCATGGATGCTCTGGAAAGCTGCATGCGCTCCTTGCCTAGATGTTTCTGAAGAAGAGCTAACAGCGTGAGAAGGAGCTAAAAGCATGACATGTGGTTGAAGAAAGGGATGAATAGGGAAGCCTCTGCCTCTCAGAGGCGGTGGACCACACCTCAGTGGTCTCGTTGGCATCATGTCAAAGAGCAAGAGAGTGCCTTTGTAAGGTTTCTAAAGGAGCGAGGAGCCAAGTGAGGTGAAAGGAGGGTGGGGAGGGGGACTACCAGTCAGGCTGAAATAGAAGCCCAATGATCTCTTTCTGAGAGACCCTGAGTACTCAGGTAAGGGGGTTGGAGTTAGAATTAAGAAACACTACCCACACTGAACTTTGGATGTTATATGTTGAAAATTATTCAACAATTAAGGCCATTAATATCCACTAAAATCAGCTCAAAAGAGTGTGTCCAGGGACATCTCCCCAACACACAGAGGCAGCCAGTTCTGTGAGACAGCATTGCCTCCATCGTTCCTTCTTGCCACTCACCAACCCACAGAGTGGGGACCATGGGAAAGAGGAGCATGTGAGCTGCGTGTACCTCCCTTCCTCCATGCTAGCGATCAAGGGCTACAGCTCTGACCTGTGCTGCAGGAAGGCGAGGAGATGAGCTTTTAATAGCCTCTGAAATTTAATGCAGCCTTAATTAGCAAAAGTGACATGAAAGTTATAGAGCCAGTCGAATTCGTTGTTAGGAGACAGGAAATGGGGAACTTATCAGAGCATAGCTCAAATCAGTAATTGGAAAGAATAAGACGGTTGTACTCCACTAACTTGAATCTCCTCGGTCCGTTGTTAAGCCTATTTCTGAATCATTACTTTTCGGTATGTTCCTGATTGAGACTAACTTTTCTAATTTTAGGGGTGGAGTTATAAGCAGACTCCTTTTGCCTTTAAATATCAGGCTGGCGAGGATAGGTGAAACCTAACTGAGCCTTAATTCTGCCATGCAGTGTCCCTTGTGCCCAAAAAGGGTCCCATAAGGTGAAAGGTCTCTGAGCAGGCTTTCACACTCACAGATGGGAAATAGGGTGCACAGTGGTTCCAACTGGCCCTGATTTCCTAACATGGCTGCCAGGTCCCCTTTCAGAGGGTAGCACAGAGCGACTCTAACAGGGCACATTCCCCACAGCCTGGACCATAGGCTGCTCTGGGGACACTAGGGACAACCGAGTCCCAGCAAGAGGGGTGAGGCCACTAATTGACCCACACACTCTACCGATACCTAGCAGTGCAGCGCGCCTGGCATTCAGCAGTGCAGCGCGCCTGGCATTCCTCTTCCCAGTCAGGACGCATTAGTGAACAAACAGAAACCTGCCAGCTTGTGTTGTGGTAGAGAGGAACAATAAACAACGAAAGTGAAATCTGTGTTAAGTGAAGTGTGTGAGCAAGCTGTGTTGTTTCCTGAGAAAGAAGATTCGGGGCAGAGGCTCTGAGCTGATCTGGGTTGCCTGTTTCTGGGGCACAGTAAGTTAGACTTCATGCGGAGGAACGTTGCATAGGAGATGCGGTCAGAGAGCTCAGGAGGGGTCCTCTTCAGAACTCTAAAGTGGATTCTGAGGGAGACTGAAGGCTGTCCCGGGCTTTGGGCCGAGGAACGAGTGATCTGAGTTTCATTTAGGATTCTGTAGGGTCCTTTAAGACAGGGATGAGCAAAGGCAGCTGTAGCTATGAAAAAAATCACGTTCTTAAAATTTTTATGATTCAATTAAGAGGTTATGGACACAACGGTGGGAATAGTGAGAAATCACCAGCGTTGTTCTTGTTGTTTTTAATCTCTAATTTAAAAACCCTAAGATTATTTTCTCATTATGCTATCCACAGTGCTCTTGAAGTCCTGAAGCAATTCTCCTATCTCAGCCTCCGAGAAACTGGGACTGTAGGGATGCTCCACTGTGCCCATGAAGCGGGCGGGCGGGCGCATGTTGGAGAAGAAGGTGCATGCAAATGTGCATACCTGTGTGTTCAGGCCAGAGTACAATGTTGTCTACCTCAATCCTTATCCACTTTATTTTTTGATACAGTGTCTCCACAGAACTGGGAGCCCCCTTACTCACTTAGAAGAACCAGCCAACAAATCAAAGGGCTCTTCTGGCCCCTGCATTAGGATTGTAGGCCGCAGTGCAATGGGTGGCCACTTAAAAATAACCAGGGTGTCAGGCATGGGATTCAGGTCCCCACACTTGAACAACAAGTACTTTACCAACTGAGCCATCTTCCCAGCCAATCATTGCCAGTCTAAATGTAGAGTCACCAGCACACCCTAGTAGACTAAGGGACAAAACTCACAAGTTTCTGTAAGATTTTCAGCCCAAGCAACTGGAAATGGACCTGTCATCTGTGAAAACAAGGGAGCCCTGGGGAGGAGGGGTGCATTATCAGTAGGTCACGTGAGATTAACGCAGGGTACCAGGAGGAAGAGGCTGGCAAGCAGAGAGTTTAGGAGAAAGGCTTCAGCTGGTGATGTAACTTGGAGTTCACGGGTGACAATTTACTTAGGAGAAAATACAGTGAGCAAAGGAGTGTAGAAACAAAGTCGAGCTAACTGTGCATTTGCAAACAAGCACCACTGGGCTTAATCTATTGGCTTAGGCCAGAAGCCGGTGTACAGCCCATGCTTTGGTGTTATGTCTCCTGAGAAGCATGAAATTGCTTTATTAATCCTCTCAATTGTATCAGCATTGGTTGAGGGAGGGCTGACCCTGGGAAAGATCAGTGTGTGGAACTTGCAGTTGATGTGTACATAGGCAGGAGAGGCTCCAGGGGCCACGAAGAACTCCGAAGCCAATACCCACAGACACTTGCAGTTGGCTTGGCAAGCACATGCATTCACACACCGAGTCCATGTATAAGTGCACACATACAGCTTTAGTAGCAGCATGTTGTGTATAACAGCACTATCCATAGGTAGGGTTTACCCGGTCCTACATATACATTAAAGCTATTACCTACGTGACATATCGCATCCTAGTTCTATAGGCAGAAATCCACTCACCTATTGCAATGTATGCAGAAACAGCATGTCCAATAAAGTCTGATGAGTTATGATTTTAGAGGAAGGTTGCTTTATGCATATGGGTGCTTTGCCTGCTGTGATTGTTTTTATGAGCTCTCAGGAGAGGAAGAAAACTTCAGTTCCTCCAGCAGTTTCCATACAACAGTGTCCAGGGGTCACTTGTCTTAGTCTTGGCATCAAGAAAACTTACCGTGAACTGCCACCTCTCCTTATCAAGATGACCGGTGACAAGAATAATGTACTCAGGATCGGAGAGAACTGGACAAGTGGGCGAAAACACCTGCCCTGGAGCCTGACAGCTGAAATTGATCCCCGGAACCCACATCAATGGAAGGAGAGAACTGACTTCTGCAAATTGACCTCTAACCTCCACATATACCACTCCTCTGCCATAGGCACAAAATGGACAAATGAATATAGAAAAAGTAATGAATGAACATTAAATAATTAGAGTGATGTATGTATTCTCACGCACACGTACATACACACAAACAAACATACATACACATATATACAAATACATATACACACACATATACATACATACAAACATACAACACACATGCACACATACACACACATGCACACATACACACACATGCACACATGCACACATACACACACATACATGTACACACACACACACATACACACACCAGTTAGAAGCCTTTATCAATCTCACACAATGCCCAGAGTAAATACATTCTATCTGCACCTACTTTGTAAGGTTAATAGCTAAATTAATGTACAGCCTCTCAAAAAGATCAGGATTCTGAGTGAGCATCATTTTTTTACTTGGCATAAATTCAAAGTGATTAAGCAAAGAGTCACACATGCATGGTGCACATACTCCATCCCATAAACACTCGCACAGAGTAAGCAAGTAAAACTACTGTAAAATATTTATTTAATAAAAGAAAAATGAACACAAGATTCATTCGCTTTCTAATAAATCAGACTATATAGTTATAACTTGTAAAATTTCTTATATGTTATTTATTTATTTTAAATTCATTAATTTAAATAATTTTTAAAGATGCATTTATTTATGATATGTAAGTACACTGTAGCTGTCTTCAGACACACCAGAAAAGGGCATCAGATCCCATTACAGATGGTTGTGAGCCACCATGTGGTTGCTGGGATTTCAACCCAGGACCTCAGGAAGAGCAGTCAGTGCTCTTAACCACTGAGCCATCTCTCCAGCCCAGATTAATTTAGATCTTTGTATCTGATATATTTCAACAAAACTCCAAATTAACAATGTTGCTAAATTCAACTATGTTACAGAAAATACATTTTTCATTATTAAGGTAGCAAAGACAAAACCCAACAACTGGCAAGATGTTTATAGTGTCCGCTGCTGATAATAGATTAATATCTAGAACACACAAAGAATCTCACAATACGTAGAAATGTCAGCAGAAGAACAAGAGAATGGTTAAATGTTAATACCAATCCTCCAGGAAGGAAGCACAAGCAGTCAATAATCACAAAAAATATTCCAACCTCACCAATAGGAAAAGAAATTCAACTAAAACAATAAAAATTCAGCAGGCAGCAGTCAATGCTAAGACACATACTGATCAAAGCACTGAGTCACGGAGAGTTCTGCTCTAAAGGGGGCATCTTTACCAATCCCTCCTTCCCTGCCCCAGCCAGAGCTCAGAAAGCAAGGGGAGGCAGACAGCGTGGAGAAATCGGAGAACATGGAGGCGCAGTGTAAAGTGCTCTCTTATGAACATGGCATATCCGTGGACCTCCCAACAACTGTGGTTACCTGCCCAAGATCTCTGTGAAATCTAGCCAGCAAAAATCCCCAGTAGATGAGGGAGGCATTCACCTGGCCCTAACCTTATTGAGAAGTTTTTGGCACTTGGTAGCAACAGAGGGAGGAAGCATCATTTCTCTTTGAGTTGTGCCCACTAACAGGTTTCCTATGCCCCAGTGGATGGCCCCACACCCAGGCATATTTGGGCAGCATCATTTGGATGTCTTGAGTTATAGAGCAAAATAGAAGGGAAAAAGCAGAAGACATGAATCTGGGAGGGGAGGTTGGGAAGAGGAAAGGGGGAGGTGGAGAGGGCAGGCATGGTCATATTTCACTGTGTACATGTTGAAATCCTCTAAGAATAAAAACCACATAATTTTAAAACACAATAAGATACATCACTTGACCCATATCAAAGAAAAAGAAAGAAAGGGAGGGAGGGAGGAAGAGAGAGAGAGAGAGAGAGAGAGAGAGAGAGAGAGAGAGAGAGAGAGTAAGTTGCCAATGAAGATGTAGAAACAGAGACTGTCTCATCCTGAGAGTAGAAATGAAAATCAGTATGGCGATCTGGAAAAGCATCACTCCACCGGAGTCAGTGATTCCAAGAACTCCACAGTTCCCTCTGGATGTAAATCCACAGTAACTCAAGGAGAGGTGAACATGAGCAACACTAGATTGTGCCTTGACACACTGAAGAACTCACTACTGGTGCATTTCATGCGCAAAATAAAGTAGACACACAAGGAAGAATACATATAGTCACCTAGACCTGCATGCTACGTTGAAAATTAGACTCAAATAATTCGGAGTTTCAGAATAAGAAACAGTGAAATTTCTGACCAAAGGCCCTTTCTTTGCATATAAAGCATACGCTCAACAATATTATGTATTCTCATTGCATAGATTTGTATTAATCTTTTCTGTTGCTGTGACAAAATGTCATAACCAAAAACAGCTTAGGGAAGAGAGTCTATTTTAGCTTATAGTTCCAGAAGGACAGAGCCCATTATGCCATGGGAGACACAGCATGTTAGCAAGAGCAAAAAGTTAGCTGACAGCATTGCATCCCATATATATAGAAGAGATGACATAGAGAGAGAGAGAGAGAGAGAGAGAGAGAGAGAGAGAGAAGGCTAGAAGTCCTCAAAGTCTGTACCCCATAACAGACTTCCTCTAGTAGGGTACCACCTTCTAAAGGGTCTACTACATCCCAAAACATCTCCAGCATCTAGAGACCACGTGTTCAAACATGTGAGCCTATGGGAGACATTTCTCACTCAAGCCACCAGGATCTCTTAGCTACTTTTCTCTTTGCTGTGATCAAACAAATAACAAACGCAACTTAAGCCGAAAGGGCTTATTTTGGCTTACAGTCTAAAAGTTCAGTCCTTCGTGATGAGGAAAGCATCATGACAGAGGCATAGTGTCGTCAGTCACATGTGGATGCCTTCAGGAAGCAGAGAGACGTGAATGCCGGTCAGCGCTCCCTGTCTCCCTGTTATTCAGTCTAGTAAGTACGTCTATGAGATGATGCCACTCACCTTCACCAAAGGTGGGTCTTCCCCACTAAGGTAAGACTTCCTTTAAAAAATGTCCTTATACACACACCAAGAGATGTGTTCCTATGGTGATCTAACCCCTAACAAGTTGACAGTTGAGACTGGCCATCGCAATGTACATAAAATGTGTACATGAACAGTGACGTAGAACATTGCACAAGTGAAACCGGCTGCCTTTGAGCGAAGGAGTGGTGGACAGGAGAAACTGATAGATGGAAGCAAACTCTGGGCCCTGGAGCAAGGGTGACAGGGAGGCTTGAGGGGGGAGCAAGCTTGACGAATCCAGTTAGACTCCTCAACCTCAGAGTGCAGAAGAGGGAAAAGAATCCAACTAACATGAAACCCGTTTCTAGACCAGTCTGCATCAGTAGCAAGCTCAAAGGCCCAGAAGGCTGGCGGCTCTGGGTTCCACACCATGTAGCAGCCATTTTATTTCCCTCCGAGAATGAACGAAACATAAATTATGACTCCTACCAGGGGTTTCTGCTTCTATGTCCACGCATCCACTCTTAAGGGAACCAGGGAAGGGGGTCATATTTAAACTGACTATCTAAGCTCAATAGCTATCATGGATGAGGGCACAGGCGAAGGGAACACGCGACCAGAAACAGAAGGAGAACTGCTGCCTACGGAAGGGAACTGGGCAGAGTAGCGCGGAGTGAATGTGGGCCCAGGAACCGTACAGGGCTGAGTCTGGAGCTTTTTGTGTTCATGAGACGCTGGGTTCAATCCCTCGGAACTGCCCTAGCCCAGAAAATGAAGTGTGAAGAGGTCATGATAAAACCATTACTTAAATAATGACCTAATATAAAACAATTTGTAAATTATTTTAAAATCTGCTAAGCAAATTTAAGATAATTTTTTAAAAATGTTTAAAAAACTAGCCTTGGTGAGGTTTGTTTGTTTGTTTGTTTGTTTATTTCACTGCTCATCATAAATGTGTTCCTCAGGTAAGTTTCTTATTCCATTTTACAGATGAGTATGTTGATCCTGAGACTATGTCCTGATTTCCTTATAATCAAAAATGCAGTTTTCTCTTATAAAGAACTAAGTTTTTCAGACTCTGAAACAGAGTCCCGAATTTTGCCTAATTTTCACTCTCTTGTGTCACTATTACACTGCCTTAGGGGAAGAAACAGAGCAAATAGAAACCACACAGAGTAGAAAAGGTCTTGACATCGTGAAGCTAGGAGATGGGAACGGCCCAGCCTTAAATATCATTTCTAAAGTGTGTCCCCAGAATTGCTGTGTGTAGGGAGATGATCTTGGCCGTGACTCTGACAGTAGCTGCTGGAAAGTGGGCCCAGGAACAGCTGCTGCACCACGGGTTTCCAGGCACCCACCCCCACGTGCCTACGCTTACCCATGGCATCTGCTCCATCAGGACCCGGGGGCAGAAGAGCATCTGCATCCCTGTCGCTGCTCCCACACCAAGGCTGAGCCTTCTCTGGAGCCTGTCAATCAAAAGGAAAGTGGCCACAAAGGACCAGTGTGCTGTCTCCTTGTGCTGACAGCTCGCTAACACTTCAATCTCTATTAGTCAAAATACAGGCTTCCCACCCCTTTCCAGCCCACTCTCCAGATGAATGTCTTCATGCCCAACCCAATGTTAGAAACTGGTACTGATTACAAGAGTTGCTGCATGTCCCCTAAACATATTTCCGTGTCAAGAACAGAGACCCCTTTAGGTATGTGTAGGTGGACTACTGTTCTAAAATAGGTACTCCGTGTAAGGAAAATGCAAGGGTTGTCTGTAATATCGCTTCATTATTTGTACCTAATTGGACAACCACTGAAATATTTCCAGGTCGATTTGTGGAATAAAACACATAAACACTCACATAGAAACCCATACAATTTAATATGAGTGTATATTAAAAGAACCGTTCCTTTTTCTAACCGCACCTCAATGCTCCCCTCCCTAATGGTGTTCTTTTTCTTGCAATTTTTGTGCTGAACTATGAAGTGATTCAGAACACATGGTGGCAGAGTGAAGCAATACGGAGGAGAAATTACTCCACTTGCCTTTTCTTTTTGTAAACCCACAATCTGTCCTGCCTGCTCTGACTTTTCAACTGCTCATCTGTGAACAAAAAGCATGACACTCTATCCGATGGTATTTTGTGGAAATTCTCAGAAGAGAGTAGCTTGTCGCCTGGTTAGATGGAATTTTGTTCAGTCCATGGGCTGAGTGGTCCTGGCTTGCCATGGAGATGTCAACCAATTACTAACCAATTATTATATGCTGATGACTAGAGATGACTATGCCCTGCAGTCAGTAAAACCTACCTAAAATAAGAGTTAAGATTCACTATTTTTCTCGCATAAAACAAGGCTCCATATAGGAAGTCCAGAGTTGGACTGACAGTCTCTCAGTCATAAAGGTCCAGGTTCCATCTGTCTTTCTGGTCTACCAGCATTGACGCATGGCCCCATACATGATGACATCATCTCCTCTAAAACAAATGACAACTCCGGTGTGTGCATTTAAATTCAAAGTAGGAAATAAACTTGAAAGAGAAAAGAACTCACAAATCTCTGAATTCACCTTTGGAAGAAATTTCTACCAAAGGCCCCAAAGGCAACACAGACTAAGAAACATGGAATTTTTTTACAGTGCTTTTCAATCAAGAGTTTTTAAAAAAAATAAGAGGTGTTGCTATTAAGGAAAGAAAACGTGGATACCAAAGTCTATTACTCATGAAGAAATTCTTTATGTTATATGGAAATTAAAGGTTAGCATGCTTTGCTAGCATGCCTGCCTTACACAGCCAGTAAGAACAGGTCTTAGACATGTCTTAGGCAGCCATTCTGTTTTCTCTTCTGTCCAAGCAGAGTTTCAACTTCTTCAGGTATTCGTTCACTCTCCACAGAGTGGGTATCCATTCACTCTCCACAGAGTGGGTATCCATTCACTCTCCACAGAGTCCTTTTCTTGACAGAAGCCATCTGTATATCTGGCCCACAGGCAAGCTTGTTTAATTTAAAGCCTGCCATTTTCTCCCATCTCCTTGCTTGAATAATCTTGATTGGCCACAGGATATCAATGGGTGCAAGAAGATATTTTCCCAGTGACTTCATAAAAATTACTTTGAATCTTCCAGAAGGAGGTCCCAGGAAGCAATAGTCAGTACCTGACTGTGGGGCTAGATGCTCAGACAGTTTCTGTCAAGGTGAGGACCCTGTGTGTGGAGGGGTGAATACCTGAATACTGCTATCTCATTACTGTATGGGCTGTCATTCTGAGGCAGCCCCTCAACACCAGCACGTAGTCACCATGCAGAGAACTCAGTGTACAAACAGAAGACAAGGCTGCAGGAATGGAGCCACAGCCTCACCTCTGAATTCCCGCCGAACAAGCCTGTTGTGCTTTAAGATGACTTGAGTTTTAAGCTGTCATTTTGTCAACCATAGCTTGCTTTTGTCTCTACCATCCTGAAAAGATTCCTTCCCATAACAAGAGCCCTACCTATTAACGTCCCAGAACCTGATAACACTTTGAAAGAAATGCACAGAATGCAGTAAATAGTAAGTGCTTTCTCATATCTACAGCAGCATTAAAACTATTTCCATATACAGAATTTTACCACCCTGACTACAATCAAATGTATCTTCCCTTCTGTTTTTGTAGAAAAATCATATTTCTTTTTATTGAGATGTGGTGTCATAGAAAGGTGTCAGTATGCCTTTCTTAACTCATAGTTCTGTCAGATTTACTGCTTGACATGGACCAGGAATCTTTTGACTTCAGCCATTGCTTAAATCTGAATGTATTCTTCAACGTGTCAGACCTCTGCTGCCTGCAACTCATAAGCCATCTCCTCAAATCGTGGTTTTCTGGAGCATATTTAAGGCAGCAATCTCATCAGCTGAAGTAGATGCTCCTTCATTTCCTCTCCAGGCAGTCTCCATTGTACTTTTGCAACCTAACCAAATGTGTGTTTACCAAAGTCCACAGCTCATTAACATCTACTCAAGATTGACTTTACAAGCCCATCCACCTGCCACCTTTGCTGATGGCTATTTACATGCCTAGCAATGGTTACTCATCTTGGTAATTATTGAAAGAATAGTTTAAAGCTTTTATGGATTTGCCAAGTATTTTTTTACAACTAATAGCTAAATTTTTTAAAATTTAGAAGATGTAAGCATATGTCAGCAAATATATAGATATGAATTGAAGGATTAATTATGAGTTTTAAGTCAGTTCATAAACATCACCATATACATATACAAAACAATAATGGTACCTGTAGTTATCATCATTCATCTATAACCAAAACTGGAGACATAATTTGATTAATACTTAATTATAGGAGAGGAATGCAAATAATTTACTTAAAGCAGATTTGTTTGCTTTATCAACATTCATAATTGCCTACATAGTGTAATGTAATGTATCTGGATTAAATAGAGGGATAATTTCCATTGTTTATAAATGTTTGTAGACATCTGTAGATTTCAATTCTTTTGCACAATATCTATGATTTCTATTGGGTACAAAGTCTACTTGGATCCCCTAATTGGGTTAAGATTTTTATATAATTTCCACGTAGAGAAATCAAGTTCTCAAGTTCACCCTATATAAATGCCCACTAATGGAGCTGGCAAGATGCAAACAGTTGCCACCCAACCCTGGGGAGCTGAGTCCAATCTCCAAAGCCATGGGGAAAGGAGAAAACAAGACCCTCAAAGCTGCCTCCTGACCGCCACACATGCATGTTCTCTCTCTCTCTCTCTCTCTCACACACACACACACACACACACACACACACACACACACACACACACACACACACACACACCCCATTATAGCTAGGTTTTTATTGCTGTGATAAACACCATGAATAAAAGCAACCTAGGGAGGAAAGGGTTTATTTTCCTTACACGCCATCACTGAGAGATGTCAGGGCAGGAACCCAAGCAGGCCAGCAGGAACCTAGAGGCAGGAGTTCAGTCAGAAGCTGTGGAGGAGTGCTGCTCACTGGCTTATTCTCCATGGCTTGCTGTTTGCTTGCTTGTACCATCTAGGACCAAGGGCCCAGGGATGGCAACACTAACAATTTCTCACACCAATCATCAATCAGGAAAATGTCCTACAGACTTGCCTACAGGTAATCTGATGGAGACATTTTCTCAATTGGGAGTCTATTGTCCCAAATTGCTTATTTTAAATTAATATAAAACTAACCATCACATACACACACATAGAGTCCACAAGCATACCCAATAATAATAATAATAATAATAATAATAAGAAGAAGAAGAAGAAGAAGAAGAAGAAGAAGAAGAAGAAAGTGAAAATGTTTAAATACCTCATTATAAAACAGTTTTGCCATAAAACTTAAGTTGAACAAAATCACTTACCATTGAGCTGCTTCTCAGTGAGTGTCTGATGACTCAGAGGTGTTGGCTATATATAGTCAGGGTCATTGTTACAGAGAGCAACAATGGACTATTTGTTCATGAATATACAAGCTAGTAAAACCATTTAAAGACCAAAATTGATTCTCTACATTTCTGAGAATCATTACATTCTATTCACTTTTCCAAATAAAGGTAGTTACATTTTTAAAAACCCAATAATTTGTCTATAAATGGTAGATTGATAATTAAGCAAATGGCTACTTGATTGTATTTTATAGCTAAACCATCATTGTAATACAGAAATCAGTTTGACAACACAGAACCAATGCAAAGGTACTTTAAGAGGTTGAAAAATCACGGCCTGGGTGATACTATCTGCACATCATCTTCCTAGGGATTAGAGGTTAATCAATACACAGGTCAGGATGATAGCTCACTTGGTAGAATGTTTGCCTTGCAAACATGAGGACCCCAATTCAATCCCTAACACTGACACACACACACACACACACACACACACACACACACACACACACACAAATCCAGTCCTGGTGTCTCATGCGTATAATGGCAATGGCAAGGAGGCTGGACAGGAGGACCCCTGGAACTCCATGACCAGCCAGCCTAGATGAACAGGTGAATTCCAGGCTAGGGTGAAACCTTGGCTCAAAAACCAATATGGCTGACACCTGAGAAGAGACACCCAAAGTTGACTTTCAGGGTACACACATACGAGCACACACACACACACACACACACACACATATCTATACACTCTTACACTCACACATACATCTATGCATACACACGGAGACGCACTCTGTGCATATATACTCACCCACACACAAACCCACATGTATATACTCTTGCGCACACACACACACACACACACACACACACACACATGCACACATAAGCACGTGTGCACACATACCCCGAAAAGCTGCTTATAGATTTCTGAGGTTTAGAAAGTTTGAGCAATGATCCTCCCCCATCCCTGTTGGCCTGAGTTACACACTGAGTGGTTCCTGCAGGCAGCTGGGGAGGTAGAATGTGTCTGGCATGACTGGACTCTGCTGGATAAGAAGCCCAACTTACATAACCATCCCTCAGCGTTGTGAGCTCAGCATTACCGTCTCTTGTGTCACATGAGAACCCTGAAGATCAAAGAGGTTAATGATTGCCTCAAGGTTCCATGGAAATCCGTGGGGCTCCAGGCAACACCGCCCTGCTTCTCGGGATGGATAAGGATAGCCAGTGCAGTGCCTTATGCTGCAGAGCACGGTTTCTCCTCATATAACGGTGTCCAGGGATACAGATTTTTTTCTAAAAATAACTCCTCCGATGGCAGAGGCAGCCATCTGGACATTCTCCAGCTATTCCAAAGTCATTGTTCTCTGCTCAGCACCACGGACCTAAAAGCTCCTGTGCTACTTTTTCTGCTGCTGTAGATTTTGAGCACAGAACTCGCCAAAGCAAAGCTGCTGCCCCACACAGTTCTTCTGAAATTTCTATTTTTTTCTTAAATGACACAAAGGATGACAACACGGTAATCTCTTAAATTTGCATTGTCAACACAGATGTGCTATTTATTTGTGATCCTTTGACCATAATAACTTTGTGAAGCAGGTAGAGAAGAAACTACTTCCCTTTCAGTGACAGAAAGGATCGACTTCTCTTTCCCATTCAATGGCAGAGACTGCGTTTTACATGTGAGTAGGTGAATAACTCATGGTCATCTAGAGATGGGATACAACAGAGCCATGATGCAAACACCAAATCCAAGGGGTGGCAAGATGGCTGGTGGGCCAAAGCATTTGCCACAAAGCTTGACAACCTGAGTTCAATTCTATGAACCATGTAAAGGTGGAAGGAGAGAAGTAACTCCACAAGATTGTCCCCTGGCCTCTACACATATGTCGCCGCCTGCACACATCCCCAAACACATCACATTATTATCATTATTATAATAATAAAATAAGGTGCACTCTAAATCCAGCTTTCTTTCTGTCATCCCCAACCTTCTTGTGAAGACAGCCACAGCTACCTGCACTTCTCTGCAGAATGATGATGGATGGGATTTCCTGGAGAAGGAGGAGGAGGAGGAAGAGGAGCATGAGGAGGAGCATGAGGAAGAGAAGGAGCATGAGGAAGAGGAGGAGGACGAGGAGGAGGAACAGACAGAGGAGAGAGAATACACCGCACAAGCCTCCCCTGGTGGCTTTGTTCCAGGCTGGCTTCCTCATAGCCCATTCCCATTCCTTGGTAGCCACCCTATCACTCAGTCCCTTTTAATTTACCTGGAGAAAAGCTAACTTTAAATACAGTCGCAAGGGTAGATTATGAATTAACAAAAGGTAAACATCTGCTGAGAGCTTTTTCTCAGGACAATGGATATGAGCAAATCAGGCTAATGAGACAGTAGAAAATACTGCTGGGGCTCACAGGAAAGGAAAGCTCGCTGTCTCTCTCAGATAGCAGCTGATCCTGCTGGGTCCTGGGTTCACTGCAGCCATTCTGACACCATGAAAAGTGACTTTTTTTATTATGTATCAAGCTACTAAATCAGATCCTGAACCTCACCCTACGTGTGTATGCTTTTTGAATAGATAGACATACACATCTGGTAGCACACACCTGGTGGCCAAGGGACAACCTCAGGTGTCTGTTCTCACCTTCTACCTTGCTTAAGCCAAAGTCTCTTTGTTGTTCTCTGCCACATACACCAGGATAGCTTATCCGCTGGCTTGAAGAGGTTCTCTGGTCTCTCCATCCCTAGAGGAACAAAGGATTACAGGTGTGTACACAGCGCTACGCCCACCTTTTGCTTGGACCCTGAGTATTCTAACTTAGGTCCTCACACTCACACAGCTAATGTTCTACCCACTGAACCATTCTCCCTAACCCTGTTTGTTCCTGGCTTTTAACAGAACGTAAAGCAGACATGTTATAAAAGCCACTCAATGTCTTCTATTTTTAAGCCAGTTTGATGAGTTTTCCTTTACTTGCAAGCAAGTGCACATTCCCCGATATAGGCAAGCATCTGTTTATATAAAGGGGATCAGATTTGATTACTCAGTGCTTAGTGGAGGCTCTGACTAGACCATCACAATGTCACTGCTCTTGAATACACACTGGGGCTGGGCCATTCCCTTCTGCCACTTTCACTCTGACTGCTTGGAATAAATTGATAGTGTTCCTCCTCTAAGCAGCCCTTTCCTCTACGAATGTCTGTGACACCAATGCAAAACATGTCACGCAGGCACACTCGATTAGCACACTTAGCATTTTCACTGTGAGTTTCAGCTCAGCAAGGTGACTGACAGGTAGAGCCAAGGGGGACTGGGAATCAAATATGATATTTTGACAACTAATGACAAGAAGAGTGATGTACTGTAGCTGAGGTCATTGTGTGAGTTGCCTTAGTAATGGTATGTAAGAGCTAATGACATGTTGTGTGTTAGAGAAACCTGTTATAGCACAAAGAACTGAAAAGGTGCAGGATGTGCTCTCTCTCTCTCTCTCTCTCTCTCTCTCTCTCTTTCTCTGTCTCCTCTCTCTCTCTGTCTCCTCTCTCTCTCTCTCTCTCTCTCTCTCTCTTGGTGTGTATGTGTTGTGTGTGTGTGTGTGTGTTGTGTGTGTGTGTGTGTGTGTGTGTGTGTGTAAAGATGCAGGATGGTGTGTTTTTCACACACACACACACACACACACACACACACAGACATGCATATGCTCATAGAGGCAAGAACCTACCACATTTCCTGTACCTGGAGTTACATGAATTACATGAATTATGAGCTGCCTATCTTGGGTACTGGGAAGTTCTCTAAGTTCTCTTAACCACCAAGCCACTCCACTTCTCTAATCTCTATTTGGTTGGTTTGTTTGTTTGCTTGCTTGTTTGTTTGTTTGTTTGTTTGTTTTTGAAGCTGGGTCTCACATAGCCCAAGCAAACTGGCTTTAAACTTGGTATACTGTCAAGGAAGACACTCAATGCTTACAGAGTTGATCCTCCTGCCTCTGCCTCTAGGGTGCTGAGATTACAGATGTGCATCACCGAGCCCTGCCCAGAATGGTACCATTAAGGAGACTTTATTTGCTATTGCTGTCAACATGAACATTCTAATATGTTCATAATACGTCTTTTGTCCTTTTTTGTAAATAACTTCAATAGAGTCCATTAAGAATATCTGCACAAGACCATGATGATTACTGAAATGACTCAGGAACTGGATCGCTTAGGACTGTTCTTTTGTCTAGTGAGCTCAAGAAAAAGGGTTTTATGTTTGACCACATTTTGCAAGTTCTCCATGTCTCACCTGCCTAGAATTCATTTTTGTTTTCTGTAGAGACAGTTTCTAAACCCGACTCTGAGTCTATGTGAAGTACATGGTATTAACCTCATCCATCGTAACTGTGGTGAGCATAGGACTCACACCATCATCACATTCCATCTCCCTGAATTTAGGGATAGACTGAGAAATGAGACAATAGCACCAATCAGTGTGTGTCATTGTGACCATTCATGTGTCATCACTGGCATTCACGAAGTAACTGGAAACTGCTGAAAATTTGCTAGCTTATGTTTCTGACATGTCTTATATCTGTTTCTCTCTCAGCGTGTGTGTGTGTGTGTGTGTGTGTGTGTGTGTGTGTGTTGTGATTTCAGAATCATGGATTGCTCTTTACCACCCTCAAGGATATCTTGGTTGAGGTGAATCTATCTAAGAAAAAATACTCAGAGCTGGGGATGAAGAAAAACATTTCATGATGCCTTTGGCATCCTAGACCCAGCTGTGCCCAAGATCCATGGATTCTCAATTGTTCATACATTTTGCTTTAAAAAAGTAATCATGGGAAAGGCTTAAACATCACAGGCACACTGCCTTACGCCCCACTCAATTACAGACCACAGTGGGACTGGAAAACAGTTTCACACTTATTGCTTTTCTCATAGCTTTTGCTCACGTAGTCCCAGAGCTAAGCTGTCATTGGCTAAGTTAAATGAGCCAGGCGTGAGAAGCAAGTGTGGTCAACTCATAGTATCTTCGAGAGGTGGAAAAAATAGAGACAAGGTGAGAAAGTGGAGCTCTGCCACTTAGTGAGTACAGAGCTTTTCTTGGGGTAGAGTTCTGGACAGTAAGTGTCCCTCTGCATGCCTAACAGTAGTGTGTAAGAAAAAATCGCTAGTGTGAGTGGACTGAAGCTATAAGCGTGAAGACATTTAAAACGGTAAACTTGGTTCTGCACATTTACTCCAAAATGTTTTAAAAGTCTTCTGGATTTCTTCATCAGGTTGAAATTGTATGTAAAATGGTTCTTTCAGCTGTATTTTCTCTCATCTGTTTAATGAGTAACTATTTAAGGAAAGGTCCTAACTCAGCCCCAACTATACCAGAGAGCACGTCAGGCTCACGTCACGGGCTATTTGGTTGTCAGTTCTCATATACACTCCAAGTAGACATGATATATACAAATCAGAATTTCTTTATCTTGAATTCACTAACTAGCTATGAGGGCAAAGAACTAGTTCTCCAAATAGTCATGGTTACTCCCTTGACTAGACATACTGCCCTCTCCAAGCCAGAGGTCACATCACTTCCACCAAGGGACATTGGTGCAGAGTTCATTTAGTAAAGAATTGGGGATGCCAAGGCTTCCTCTAGCATGGAAAGAAGACAAGCTCTTGCTCATTAAGTCAGCTGTAGTCAGTGTCTATTCTGGATAAAACAGTTCTTGTCTTCAAGCTATTGTGATATGGGATAAAGTGTGCCTTGTTTCCCACTATACCTTGGAGTGGGTCTTCTGATGATATGTTATTAACTGGCACAGTGTTTGCAACATGGATCATAAAGAACAGCAGCTGACTCAGGGTCTGGGAGAGTAAGGGGCTGAGCAAGCAGTCATAGACACTGTCATCATCGTCAGTGTCATCACATGGTCACAGCAAGACTTTGAGATCCCAGAGAACATGTACAGAGACACAAGACGAAACAGACCTCATAGATGATGTAAGCCATGTGATGGCTTCTCAGGAGAAGAGAAGGGAAACTCATGTCTTCTACTTGATTACTTCTTGAAGAAGTAATGAAGCTTCTTTTTTGACCACTGATACAAAAACGTAGATCAAGACATTAAAAAAAAAAAAAAAAAAAAAGAACAGTCAATGGTCTGTGTTTTTCTGTGTGAATGATTCCAAGTGCGATTGTGGGGTCAGACCTAGAAAGCAATGAGCTGTCATGGGGGCTGAGGCAAAAGGCCATATCACCCTTCAAGTCTTCGATTTTGCTAAAACCTATATCAAGCTACATAGGGAAGATGTCCCAGATCATGATGAACACACAGCTAAGGGCATGGAGAATTTTTAGTACTAGAAATGATAAGGCTGTATCAGATGGAAAATTAAATAATGCCACATTTTTTCAGACAGAGAGTCACAATGCAGGCAAACTTCATGCTCTCACTCCCTGCGAATTATGAAGCCATCTTGTGTATGGCTTGAGCCCCTCCCAGCTGGGATCTGGAATAGATAAAGACAGGAATTTCACCTCTATTTCTAAATTGTCTTGCTGCTTCCATCTAATGTCCTGGGATGCTTTACACAGCCTTCGGCCTTCTTAAGAGCTTTAAGGAATAAGTAAGTGGAATAAAAGAGTCTCATTTTCTAAAAGTCATTGAATTAAACAGGAGGCATCTCCTACACAGCAGGTGAGTTCCTATCTACGAGGCTGACAATAAGACAATCAGTTTCCTGTGATAGCTGTTCTGCTCAGAGGGGGTGATTTGCCTGCCTGTCTCATGAAGGGAATCTGCTGTGGACATAATTGATCCACTACCTCTATAATCCATTATCCACACACTGGCAATAGCAAAGGCTGATGAGCCTAGAGCAGGCTGGAAGTCCCATCCAGATGCCATTGTCCCCCTCCAATCCCTTTCTATGCTTATTGCTATTGGGAGTGGGAGGGTCATGGCTGCTTCTGTGACAGTATGACCATGACCCTTCTTTAATGCAAAGTTGACTGAAGGACTGCTGTCCACTCTACAGTCATTCCTTCTTGCCTAGGGTTGGGGAAGGCCATGGACTCTTACAAATGGTGGAAAAATGAAGCCCAATACTACCTGGAGTTCAGTAGCTTTCCTGGTGGGCCTCTTATCCAAGATGAGCGCTGAGCCTTCTCACTGAGGTACGCTCTAGCCTGCCCTAGGAAAACCACCCAACCTGGCTGGTAGGCTTTTGTCTATGGAAGAGCCCTTAGTTTTTATGGGGAAAAAATGGAGGCTCAGAACAGGAATGACCACGGCTGAGCTCACACAGCAGATCGAGGCTAAAATTCTTCAATCTTCTTCATGTCCATATACTTACTAATCACACCAAACAAAGTCATCAGTATTGAATAGCAGCATTCTCCCAGTACTTTGTGTCTATTGAGCACTGTCATTCCTGTGGGGGTTTTAATGAGAATGCCCTCATAGGCTCATGAATTTGAATATTTGGCCCCCAGTTGGTAGAACTATTTGAGAAGGACTAAGAGGTGTGGCCTTTTTGAATGGGGTGTGTCATTGGGGATTGGCTTTGAGGTTTTAAAAACCCATGTCATCCTTAGGTCTCTCTCTCTCTCTCTCTCTCTCTCTCTCTCTCTCTCTCTCTCTCTCTCTCTCTCATTCTCATTATCTCTGGCTTTTCCTGCTTGTAGATCAAATGGAAGCTTCAGTACCATGCCTGTCTACCTGCTGCCATGTTCTCTGTCATAATGGTCACAAGTTCTAATCATCTGCAACCATGAGCTTTGAATTTGAATAGGTATGGTCCCCATACTCTTGTGTGTTTGCATGTTTAGCCTATAGAGAGTGGCACTGTTAGGAGGTGTGATTTTTTTAGAGAAAGCGTGTTACTGTGGAGCTGGTCTTTGAGGTTACATATACTTAAGCTATGCCCAGTCTTCCAGTCTCTCCTTCTGCTCCCTGTGGATCATTATGTAAAATTCTTGGCTCCTTCAGTACCAATTCTATCTGCACAATATCATGCTTCCCACCATGACAATAATAGACTGAACCTCTGAAACTGTAAGGCAGCCCCAATTAAATGTTTTCCTTTGTAAAAAATGGCTGGTCTTGACATTAATAAAACCTTGAGGCAGTTACCTTGGTCTTGATTCTTTGTCACAGCAATTGAAGAAAGTCACGTAGACACCCTCTTTCACAGGATAGAGTGCTATGTCTCAGAAAATGTGAACAGTTTTCCATGGAGAGCAATGCTAACACAGAAGTGCATGGGGTACAGACCTAGCTAGCTCTTTGATTCTGGAACTCAGACTCTACACACTGGCCTTAGAAGTACACAGGACAATTTGAAACTCCACCACTCTCAGGCTCCAGAGAAAGGTTCCCTCAACATCCACACAAGCCTTCCCTATCATAGCCTTCACCCCTAGACATGGAAGAAACTCCCAATCCCCTGCTGCCTTCCATCCTGTGAGATCTTTTCTCAATATTTCACAAAGTTCTCCCTAATGTTGATAGAAGTATTTCATTATAAGTTTAGAAATCATGTTTTATCATATCAGTAGATATATTTAAAGGTTGGTATTTTAATCTTTTATTTTTGGACAGGACGCAGTGTCCGGCAGACAAATGACAAATGTGTTTTCATTTCCATTATATGACTTTTCATATGATGAAAACATAAACTAATGTTTATTTGTTCCTGATAGGGCACTGATAACAGACCAAAGAAAAATTTCCGTACAATCTACTTTAATAAATTTATTGGTGTTCCTAACAAGGGGATGTGTGAGGGGCTGAGAAGAGCTAGGGTAACGCTGGTAACAGCAACTTCAAACAGTCCATATCAGTTGTTAGTGACCATTCCTGAAAACTGCCAACTCAGCAGTCCATGTATGACGTAGGCAACTTGATACATCTTCCCCCTTAGAATGCAACCATACACACACACACACACACACACACACACACACACACACACACACACACAAATAACTGTTACTGTGGATAAACTTGGGGAGGGAACTTGTGAGTTCTATAAATGTCAGTCTTCTGAGACTTGAAAGTTTTACTCACTTCCTAAGTCTTGTGTGTGTTCCTCCCTCCAGAAGGGAGTGTTTCAATTTGGAAAACCCTATACAACACATGTGGGAAAGAGAATGGGAGGGGAGAGGGAGGGGAGAGGGAGGGGAGAGGGAGGGGAGAGGGAGGGGAGAGGGAGGGGAGAGGGAGGGAGGGAGGAGGATTAGCCTGTGTATGGAGGACTCTGAGCGCCTTCAGAAGAACCTTGGTTTCCTATGAAATCATGATTCTATAAAGAATATCTGTCACAACAGCATAGTGCAGTAAAAGTAATGCTCAGGAATTCCAGGAAGTGTAACAATTGGTTCATTCAAAACCATTAGCCTTCCTCTTTACCAGAGCCTTTCTTAAACTTCCTGGGAGATACTAGACTTACAGTCTTGACCTCAGTGAGTTTTATGTCTTTTGAGCCTCTGTTTTACATTGTTTTACATTTACAAGATAAAGACAACCTGAGAAGACTATAATGAGGACAAACCCATGTAAATGTTCTTATTCAAGGCCCAATGCTTAGTAAACATAGAGGAAAAACAGTTTCTTTTCCCCTACCCCCTTTTCTTCCTTCCTGTCTTTCTCTCTTTCTCAGTCACCCAACTCCTTTGTCCTGGGACTCCATTATCTCTTGAACTTTCCCTGCTCTCCCTGGATTTTCCTACCCCCTTATTTTCTCTGTGTAAACATACTGACTTTACCTGGCCTATGCTAAAAGAGACCCAGAAGAATCATGAACAAATGGTGGTTGTATTGGCTAGAGATTATGAGAAGTGGGATAAAATGAGGAAAAATAATGAAAGGTTGTTATTTACAGAAAACCCATGTATATGGTAGCCCAAGTGCCCTGTGGCTGACCCTGCTCTCACTCCAGGCAGCAGTCATTATCATTTTCTTCTTCCCTGTGTTTGCAGTAGAGTAGCAATAGCCTGAATAGCCTGGCCAATGAGTAGTGGGCAATAGAGATGAGGTGGCACTAAACTTGGAGTTTCTGCTGCAGGGTCCACCGGACCTAGTCTTGTTCACCACAGTGAAACATGAAGTATGGTGTTAAAGTGGGGCATCAGAAAACAGGAGTGAACATGAGGAGCAGAGCCACTGGGACCCGAGAACATGGAGACACTTCTGCTCTTGTAAGCTACTGGCTCTTGGAGTGTTCCAGCATCAAAAATTTCTTATAGAACACCATATTCTAGACCTTGGCTTTCACATAGTGACCCCTGTAAAGGTTTTACTGATAGTTTTGATGGACTTCAGTCAGTCAGTTAGTTAGTTAGTTAATTAGTTAGTTAGTTAGTTAGTTAGAAGCACACACACACACACACACACACAACCATTAAATTGCAATTTAATGAATCTTTTGGGGGAAAGCACTAGAATATGAAATGTAAACTTCGAACCTTGCCTTATTGAGCCTTACTTAAATGAGGACTAAAGTTCAATTCCCATAACCCTGACAAAAGCCAAGAGTAGCAGTACATATGTGTAATCCGAGCACTGGCGAAGTAGAAATAGGAGGTTCCCAGGGGACGGCTTGACAAGCTGTCTAGCTTAATTGGTGAGCTGCAGGCCAATGAGAGACCTTATCTCCATAGAAGTGGACAGTGTTCTTCTTATGACACCCAAGGTTGTTTCCTACATACCTGCTGCATAGACTCATACATACGTGAGCATAAACATATCCTTACTCACATGAAGATGTACACATATATACATGAACATATGCACACACAGTACAGAAAAAGAGATCCACTCCAGATCTACTAAGCCCCATTCTGGATTTTTAGCAGATCTCCAGGTATTTCTTGTGAACCTCGAAGCTGGAGGAAACTGGTCCCATGGGAGTTGGACTTGACGTTAAGTGACTTAGGACTGCAGAACTCCAAGTTGTTCTTTTTGTACTTATTTGTCAATCCTCCTGATTATTTTATAAAGGAAATATCACTTTGAGGCCAGAAAATCTTTACCATTGCACCCACAAATGTTAGTATACATTTTAGCAAGAAAACGAACTTAGCTAGCCTCAGATTCCGAGAGAGGCAAGGGTGGTTAGGCTGATTGTTTTATTTTAACTTCAATGATTATCTTTTGTTCGTGACAACCAATACCAGTTTTCTAGATAAGGTAGTGAAGGAAAATTTTCCAACAGATCTATAGGAAGAATTGTACTTACAGAGAACACACAGTGAGATGTAGTCACTTTGAACTTTCCTTCCAGGTTAGGGAATCATTAAACGATTTGGCATTCCTGACCTCTTTACTCAGCATCACTCATTAAACAATTTTATATACTCTGCGAGGAGAGTACCCTATTTATTATACATTTGTGGGTGAGATGGGCATGTTCAGAACTTACTTTTAGAATTCAGAGATCTAGTATAGAATTGAAGATAAGTAAATATCCAGTCCAATTGGTATCAGGATTATTGACTTCCTTTGTTTAAAATAGTATGTATGGGAGGAGTTATATTATATGTGTATATTGTACATGTGTACTGTGGCGTGGGTGTGTGCGTGCAGCCAAGTGTACATGGGAAACACCAGAAGTCAGCACCAGGAGTCTTTCCTAGATGGCTCCTCACTGACTCGGAAGCTCTCTGGCTGGCTGCTCACTTAGTGCTGGTCTGCACTGCCCCTTTCTAGGACTGGAGTTACAGGCACATACGTGCCACTCCCATGAGTGCTGGAGATCTATACACAGGTCTTCACAGCTGTGTAGCAGGCACATGATGAGCTGAGCTCGCTCTCTCCAGCACACCTTCAAGGTGACCTGACATATCAACATATGAGCTTCAACTCGTGCCTTCCTTTTTGAATCTTCCTCAACCCAGAAGCACTGCTACCAGCCAAAGGGCATCAGCCTCTCTCTGGCCAGAGTGCTACAGTGGCTTAGACTTCTTAGTCTCTGAATCTGTCAAAGGCAAGAGCACCAGTGAGCTTGGAAATCTTCTAGGGAAATAAAAAAGCGTAAGACTTTCACCTTCATGAACCAGAAGACAAAATTAAATCGTTGTCTTAAAGCCTCCAGCCAATCCCTCCCTAACCTGACTATCATTAATTCAAGTAGTCCAGTCAGAGGGTTGGCACTGATGACCCTGCTGACAATCTGTACTAGCAGAAGGGTAAGATGTCCTGTGCTCATATTTCTTCATATCTGGTCTCCATCATTAAACTGAAAGGGAAGCCCCAGGACCACTGAGGCTGTTGCTGTGTTATTCTCCTCAGGGTCCTAGCATGCACAGCTTCAGTACCAGAGAGCAGTAATCAGTTTTGCATTATTGATGGCTACGTCCTAAGTACCACAAATATGTATTCAACAAGTTAATCAATATTTCTATATAGTCCATTTGCTGGAACAAGAAAATTAAGATGTAGCCTGTCCAGATTTAATTAGAAATGTCACCATTTAAGAGTGACAGTATGACGTGTGCTTATCCTTACTGTCATGCATGGCTCTAAATATGTGGCAATATTTCTGTTCCAATAATGCCAGGGCTTCTGAGAAGGTCGGTATTCACCAGGAGCTTTTCAGTAAAGAAGGAGGCGAGAGGGACCTTATCAAGAAAGCATGTTGAAGTGTGACCTTGTGTTGCAATCTGTGTAAGATCTGGCCCTCAGTTTTCCTACCCTGCCCTTTGCTGCCCTGGCTAAAACTATCTTGGGCATTCAGAACTGATTTGTCTCTAATTAGTCCTACACGATTCCTGTAAAGGTATCCCAGATCTTCTCAAATGCATACTTATCCAAGAAATTGCTCATAAAGGCATTGATGTTTAAGGTCAAATTAAGTGACTTCGTATTTAATCGTCTATGTGTTTCCTGACAGCACGGCAGAGGTGGATAGGGAGCCAGAGGCAACGCTTCGCCTAGACACATTTTAAAGTAGTATGTGCAGGAACATTGATGGCTCCTGGCTCTATGGTTTCCCTGAAAAATAGGGAAGGCCTAGATAGGCATCTAAAGGTTATTGAAGGGAAGTGTGCCGGGACTGGGGGTTGGAATTGGCTTAAGGGTGGCAGATTCTCTTGTTGGTGTCTGGGTTTGTTAGCCATGGATTAGAAAACAGTTACCACCGTTCCAGCTAAGGTTCCAGAAACTGCTCTTGGGATAAGAATGTTCGGGATTTGGAACTGACCCATCCTTTTTTGAATTACCAATCTAAATCCTGTTACGCTGAAATGTGGGAACAAAATCACACCACTTATTAAGTATTTGCTGCGGATTCTGCCTGGTGTTCAAAAGATAAAAGTCATGGTTGTGCGTGAGGAGATATTAATTTTTTAAAAAATCCATCTCAAAGGAGAGTGTTACTAATCTCTTAGGCCTGCACAGCCCTTGAGTTTCAGACACACTTGTAAACTTACAGACATGGAGACTTCTCAGTCGCTGTCCCTAACAAACCCCAGCTTCCCTCTCCTAAACCCATAAGGCACCTGGACTAAGACTTGGCAACACTTCCTGCAGGCCACAGTATTATTATGTATTTGTTTATATTTTACCACTATAGACTCTCATAGGCTAGTGATTAGCCCATCTGAACAACACAACTGTCTCAGAGAGTAGACATTCTCTGCCCATTTTTAAGATAAAGCTCAGAGGCCTCGGGCGATCAGTCAAGGATCACGTGAGTGCCCTCGAGAGCCTGCTTCAGCATCCCAAATTCTGACTTTTCCACTTCACCCTTTCTCTGCTACATCTCACAACCTTGTAGGACCTGAAGAAGTCAGAAATACTATGAACACCTAGTTAGAAGCTTAAGTCATCACGATGGCTCAAGAAGGCTCCCGTAGACCCAAAGCAGTGATGAGCCTGAAGTAGGTGGATGGACCCAGACTGTCCTGGCCATGACTGGATACGCCAAAGGGAAACCCTCCTCAGCTTAGATGTGAACTTGCCCTGCATGAAAAGACAGCAGCCAGCCAGCAATCTCCCTGAACACAACAAGCTTAGTAGCTTTTCTCTCTAATGGAAGAGGTTTCCATGTCATCAACTCCCATGTATTTTAAGGGCTTTGACAAGGGTCTAAGAATTTATGAAGGTACCTTGCTTCAAATCAGTCTGCTCAATATATGTTAAATGATTCACTTAATGGGGTTAGATGTACTAGGACCATCGAGTCTCTGTTTGTTTGTTTGGGACAGATCTTATAGCATAGCTCTAGCTGGGTTGGAATATTTTTTAATTTTGTAAATCCCTTTCATTTACTTTTTGGCACCTTCGCGAATGTGTGAAGCACTTGCAAACATTTCACCTCACCATCCCCTTTCCCCCATCCTCCAGTCTGGAACTTGCTATGTAGATAAGGCTGGCTTAGAAGTCACAGAAGTCCTCCTGCCTCTGTTTCCAAAATGCTGGGATTAACGTGCACGCCACCACACCTAGCTAGTCTATATTGTTCTGAGATAGATGTTTCCGGGACACCCACTTTAAGGAACCAGTGTAAATTAAAGCTGTATGAATCTCCTCTGAGCACTTAGCCCGAATCACTATCTAACCTGACCTCATAGGGGACCCCTTTTCTGTTCCAAAATATATCTCCAGTCCTCCGATACACACATAACATGCTTCTTGCTTTCTGAAACTTATTATTGTTTTAATAGAGGCAAGAGAAAGAGTCATTTCCTGATCTCTGCGTGTGTCCAGCACTGAGCTAGGCAACTTCAAGAACATGTCAACTCTCTCTACAGGTCCTAGGAGATGTTCATTTCACAGACAAGGGAAGGAAAGCAAGAAGCTAAACGCTACAAGGTCACAGATTGAAAATCCTTGTAGGTCTTCAGAAACCTCAAATCCATGAAATGCTGTGGACTCTAAAATGAGCTTGATCTATTTGAGCTTCTGGTCTTGTCTTCTTTGAGAGCTGAGAGAGAAATCTCCCCATCCCTTGTTTTCAGTAACGTTGAGGTAGGGGAAGACAGTTAAAAGTACCATGGCCTCTTCAAGGATGTGTGTATTGGGGCCGGAGTAAGGGGTAGGTTCCAAGGGGCAGGAAGCAGGCCTAGCTGGGTAGCTGAATCCAGGAGATGTGGAGCTGCTGGCAGAAGTCATCCCAAACAGCACAGCGACACTGCAGAGTCCTACCCCACCCTGCTTTCCCAGGGCATAGAACTGCCCGCAGGGGCTCCTCTGCTCCCAGCAGCGGAAGAGACAGGAGGCTGGAGGCCCCACCTGGAAGTTCAGGAAGGCGGGTGAGGTGTAGTGAGTGACAGACCCGGGGAGGTGGGGGGTGGGGGGGAGTGATGCTAGGACTCAGTAATGGAAGGGGCTGGGTTAGCCACGTGATGGCAAGGAGGCGGAGATAGGCAAGCTGGAGAGCAGACTGGCAGGCGCGGGAGGGGTGCGGAGGGGTTTCGATCTGAATAATTGAGGAGAGATTCAGCAGCAGCCGCTGCCTCCTGCCTTCCTTTATCACCACCACCGCCTCCATCTCAGCTGTAAGTGCAGACCGCCGGACATTAGCATCCAATCCAGACCATCACCTCCAGCCCCTCTGGTGAGTGGATGCCCCCTTCACCACAGTCTGTGCCCCCTCTGCGGCCCCTCTCTTCCCAGCCGGACCCCCGCGACTGTGATGAACCACGGAGCTCCAGACACCCGCAGGGAGGAAGCGGGAACATGGCGCGGAGGTTGAGGGCAACCTACGGGAAGGGGATCCCTGGAAAAAAGAAGGAGCGAGGTCAGGGTCGCGCGGGCTCCCGCTGGGAATGGGGCCCCGGTAACGTCCGCGATGTAGGGACGCGCGGGAGCTGGCAGGTGGAGCGCGGGCTGGCGCAGCCTCCGCCGCGGCGGGAGCTGGAGGCTAAGATGCTGGGAGCAGTGTGGCCTCCCGGGTCTCCGCAGTCGCGGGGCCCATCCTGTCCTCCAAGCCTATGCATGCACCTGATGGGGCAACTGGGCTCTCGGTCTGGGACTGAGCCCTTGGAAAAAGGAGAGGTGTTTTCCGGGCTGCAGTCCCAGAGGAAGGCGGGGACATCAATCTGTCCTTTTTACCAGAGCAAAACTCTTCAAAGGGACTACAGGAGAGCCCGGCGCCCCGACTAGGCTGGTGCGCCACGAGGGGCATCTGTCCCCGGCCAACCGGGAGACTGTTCGGCGAGGAGGATGTGACGGGAGAGGTATCCGGGTAGGTTCCTGCCTAGAGCCCGAGGCTCTGGAGAGGACTCTTAGTCCGCACTGCTTCGCCTCTTTAGCATGGTCTTTTCTCCAGCCCCAAAGTAATTTAGTTTCCCACGAATTCTGAGGGCCAGAGTAGGGTGGCGTGGCCCCGAGCCTCCACTGAGTCACCCCTCCTCCCCCGCCAAATGTGCATTTTACATCACGATCGAACAGTAAGGTAGAAGCTGTCAAATGACTGACAGAGAAAAGATGAGGGAAGGTGGGAACAGCACGGCTGTCGCCTGTTCTTGGTAGTGATTCCGCTACGTGTGAAACTCGGTTCATTGAGAGCTTGAGACCAGAGGCTCAAGGGATGTTCGCATGGGTGGCAAAGGCAGTGACTGGCCAGAGTAGCTAAGGGCCGAGAGGATAACCTGCCTCCCTCCCGGCTGAGAGAGCAGGGGAGCCAAAGACAAGATGCTGTACCTCTGTCCGTGGTGCTGAAAGTTGTGTGCTGCGAGGTAAATATCTGGGTACTGGTGGCATCCGCGCTGGCTGGCCAGCTTTCCCCCGCAAATGAGATCTAACACCAAAAGGGCATTGTCTCACGTTTACCAAGAAAACAAGCGAAGATCCTCTGCTTTCCCAGACTTTCTGTGGACATTCCCAGCATGTCTGGGTAGAAAGAGAAGGGGGACCTGCCGTTCCAGGATGTGGCTTAGATGATCTCTCATTCTGCCTGCTCTGAGCCGTCCGGTTCATAACGTGTTGAAAAGGCCGTTAAGGATGCTGTCCTGATAAACACTTCTGTAGCTTTTAGGAACCAGAGAGCTATAAGGCTACAGGGAAAAAAAAGTGAATTAACTAAAAAGGAGATGGATTGGGGCTTGGGTTATGACTTTTCTCTCTTTACGCTTCTCTTACCACTGTGTGGTTTTTGCATCCTCCAAACGCAAATTTTAATATAATGTAGGTTTGTTTCTTTAACTAGCGTCCCATGGGTAAGATGAAAAAGGGGCTGAGGCAATGGTGGGGGGTTGGTAAGAGACTATTTACTGAGTACCTACAGTCTGCTAGACAATACCATCTCATTTAAACCTCACGCCAACCTTTAACACAGATGGAAAATCTGAGGTTAGGGGTCTTGAATCCAGAGGTTGCATTCACTCTGTGTTCTGCTTAGCTCCCATGTCCAAGTCACTTTGGTGATCTTATTCATGCATGTAACTTTCAGCAGCCGTGATGAGACGCGGAGATACAGTAAATGACAAGGGAGGGCTGCTTTCTCCTTCACACGCTCCATTCTCTCTCCAATCATTTCTTCTTTAATCTGCTCACCCACCCGCTGTCACTCACCCCCGCCCTGCCAACTGTCTTGTGCTTGCTACAACTGTTCACGCGACTTGAGCTCCAGGTTTACAGAAACAGGTTGGATGCTAAACCAGCAGGCTTTCCTGGAAGGACACGAACTAGAAGAGTGGGACAGTGCGTCTGGGAACCCAGATACGCCTTCGTTCTAGATTCGTGCTGCTGTATTGGGGCTAGAATGGTGGTGAATGTGTGTGTTCGGCAACATTGTTTTACAGAAAGCATAATGTGGGAATGCAGGGATCTCATTCTTCCCGGTCACTTAATTGAAGTTAGTATCTGCATTCTGCAAATGTGTTCCAGAGCCAGTACCCTTCTCACTCACCCACAGGGCCTAAAATGCTTATGCACAGTGCCTCTTGTCACCTTTCATGGGACATCAGTATCACGACATAGCACAGATGCCTAACATGTAGACAGTTATTTCTCTCACCTTTTTCCTCTTCTGGTTCCACTCCAGTGTCTTCGGCCTCAGTGTCCCTGGAACACACAGTCAGTCTTTGGTGACACGTTTCCCATGAAGCAGTTCACAAACAGGGATGGTGCTGTGGCTGTCCTCAGTATACCCTTGTTATCTAACCTTTCCCTGACCCAGTCCAACGGCACCGTTTCCCCAAAACTGATGACACTAAGCGATTCTCCATGCTTCAAATGGACTTGAAAAGAGGCTCTAACATAATCTAGAAAGAAATACAAATCACTAAGTAGTGCCAGTGTTTATAAAATGCTTCCCACAGGTTAGTCACGATGCTAAGTCCTTTCATCTATCATTTCTTGGGGTCTCCCTAATTCTCCTAAGAACTGAGCTTCATCCGAGGTAGTCCTGAGGTTGCTGGCCACCCCAGCAGACTCTGACAGCTCATTCACTTCTCCTTGCTTCTTTTAACAGCCTGTAGTAAAATCTCATCTTCATTCTTTGGATCCCGTAGCCCTGGTGAGTAGACATTTTTACACCGAATTGATGGTGCTGTTTTGCTCCAGTTTAGAAATTCAAATTCAATCCAAATGGCACTGAAATGCAAATGGATCCTCCATTTGTTAGCCCTTCCTCAGAGATCCCCAAATGTCTTCTTAATGCCATTGCCAACATTTGCCTCAGCCCCTCCCGAGGCCTAGTTAAGGCATAACTCGTATTACATTCACATTAAATAACCCCACAAGCCTAAAGACGCTACTGGCACTGTGTTCTGGGTCCTATGAGCCATAATCTTAAATCGTATGGAACCTCTCTGTCCAGTATGGTGGTCAAGAGCTACATAGACCCATTTAAAGTCAAACTGTAACTAAAATATGTATAAGTCAGTATCTCATATTTCAAGTGCTCACCGACCATAGGTGACAAGTGATTATCTTGTCAGAAGGTCTGTTAGACAGTGCCACTTTAGAAAGTGCAAAAACAAAAACAAAAACAAAACAAACAAATAAACAAAACCTCACAGCAACAAAGAACTAGGCATTGAGAGAAATTAAAGATTTAAGACTCTCTTTGAAGCTTCTGACCAGAAAGGAGAAAAGAATACTTGTGCCTACTGTGTCTCTAGTCCCAAAGATGGGCAGAAGTCCAGCCAGCAAGGAGCTCCCTGTCAGCTGTGAGGAGCTGGTAACCTCAGGAGTTTGCTTCCCATAAACTCTGTGAATGGGGTGGGTGGTTTGGTTTGGTTTCCTGAGTTCCAAACTAGAAGTAACCTTACTCTTGTCCAGAGTTCAAGTACATAGTCATGTGTGTCTGTCTTGTCTTAGCAAGCACATTGTGATAAGCCGGGGAGTAATAGGGGGCTTAAACCAGGAGTACGGGTGCCAGTTGGTGCCATTACACACCCTTCCTAGACTCCCTTCTCTCATCTGTAAAACATTCATGGGGTTTCCATCGCTGCCCCAGACAGTGTGGGAAGACTGAAGAACAGCGAGGCGAGAGTACTTTTAAGGCGTGTGGTTGAATGCAATGGTTGATCATTACAGATATGATAGAGCCAGTGCCCAAACAGGGTAGTTCAGGCGGAATGGCTTCTGCATGTATTTTAAATATTTAATAAGAATACATTTTTTCACCTTTATCTTTATTTTTGTTTAAAAAGCAGAATGTTGAATTTAAAATTTTGATTGTTAAAATTTCCCATTAGTTAGGTTCTATTAATAGAAACTGTGCATTGCTTATAGTTTAGTTTATTTGAACCTGAACATTTCCCTCTCAGGAAAAAAAAAAAGGTCATTAAGTAAAGGGTTTTAGTGTCTCAAAGAAAACTGTTATGGTGTTAGAGATTCAGAAACAAAGAAAAAGCGTATTATGGGTTTTTCCTCAGTGCAGACGGTAAGAAGGATTAATTTAAAAGAAACATTTTATTACTAATGAAATGGGTGTCAACCCATCTCATAAGTGTGAACAAAGATGACCCTATCTCATGCATTGATTAAACCAAAAGAAAGGTACAAATCTATTACTTTAACTGAATTCTTGAGGCTGCATTAAGTATCCTGGCCTTCAATAGGAGCATTTGTAATGTGATTCTCTAGTGAAATCTGTGTGGGTGGTCAGTAGAACTCAAGGATGCAGCTAGCATGGACCCCCAGCCTAGCATCTATCCCTGTACTTTGTTTGATGCTATTCCTGCCTCAAGTAGGAGAGCTTTCATGTGCAGCCATGGCTTGTTCCAAATTTGATTCTTAGCCATTCTCCTCTTTCAACACTAGGCCAACATGGGGCTCAGATAATGTACAAGATAAGCCTGCAGATGAAGTTCCCCCGGCAGATGACTGCTTTCTTTAGAAACATAGAATATTAATTCTTTGAGAATTTCACATACGCAGGCCACATACTGGATCATATTCACCGCCTTCCCCACACTCTTCCCCTCAACGCCTCTCAGAGATCTATCCACCACCCTACTCCTCCCTACTTTAATTCTTGATTGCATTTGTTACAGCTGTTGTTCATCTTGAAGACTTGGGGAAGTCCTCTTGATGCTACATCAGCAGAACCCTTAAGAAATCAAAATGAGATTGCCTAAGAGGAATCAGACTCTCTGGCAAGACATTTTCTTTCTCAGCCATTTTGGCGTGATGAGGAGATGGGTGGTGACTTGCAAGATGCTCTGCCAGGGAAGCAGATCAGACAGACACACTCTTGGGTGGTGGCCAAGCGTTCATTCTCAGGCCTTCCTCACACGTGAAACTACATCACTAAAGGAAAGATTATATTCTGAAAGGCAGATGACCCTGACCTGGTAAATCACCTTAGTTTAAACAATCGGCACTTTCGGTTGGAAGTCAATTATTTGCATAGTACAAAGTGTTTGTTTTGTGGATGGGCCTAGGTTTTCAAAAAGCAGAAATGCTGTTACCCTGAGCTGAAATGAGCTCAATATTCTGTGTTTGTTAATTAATGGAATTCTCTGTTTTTTTTTTTATATCGAAAGGACAGAATTGATAATTTAGTTCTGACACTGGTCTGTAGAGCATGCACTCAACCATTTAATCAATAATGTAGTTGAAAGTGGTCCTGTCCTGGCCCAGACGCACAATGGCAAGGGTGCTTGAAGTCTTACAGCCTGGCCCAGAGGCCCTCAAAAGAACCTGCTGAATTCAGGATATCATTCATATGCTTACTGGCCATAGCCAGCTGGCGAACCCTCTCTCAAGAAATTAGTATCTGGGGCTACCGAGGTGGCTGTGTGGTTAAGGGCACTTGGAGAGGACCTGAGCTTAGGTCACAGCACAAATAAGTGCCTCACAACCAAACTTAACTCCAGTCCCGAGGAACACGACTCCCTTTTTCTGACCTCTGCAGACACACACATGGCACACAGACAGACATGTAGGCAAGATGCTCATATGCATAAAGTAAAATTACTCTTTTAAAAAAAGAAATGAATATTTCCTAAGCTAAAGAGAAGGTTCAGAGAATAGGTAAAGTATTTGCTGTGCAAACACGAAAGCCAGAATCTGGATCCTGGGAACCTATATAGAAGCCAAGCATGATGGCTTCTGCCTGCAACCCCAGAGCTGGAGGACAGGGATGAAGAGAGATCCACAGAGCTTGCTGACCACCTAATCTGACCAATCAGTGAATTCCAAATTCAGTAGAGAACAAGAGGGAAAGATACCCCACATCAACCTGGCCTCTACCCATGTGTGAACCCTCATACACACATGCACATGCATGCATGCACAACAAACACACACCACAACCACACGTTGCACATGCATGCATGCAACACACACACACACACACACCACAACCACAAACAAACACACACAGAAGCAACAAAAAATGGATGTTTTCATGGTACAAGCTTTTAACAAATAAAACAGGACACAAACCTAGAACACCACAATTTATTCTGATATTCACAGTGCCTCAGTGAGTCGCAGAAAGTAATACTAGTCAAGATAGTCTAGTCCTAAGAATTATGTCATGCTGACACCATCAAAGGACAGGGAACACGTCAGCTGCTGGGTCTTGGATTTCACTGGGCTGAGGCAACTCCATAAGCTCTAAGCTTAGATTGAGTTGTGTGTCTTCTTCTATTTTCCTGTCGCTTTTGCACTTTAACTTGTCATTTTTCTTGACAGGATTTGGTCAGCTTTCATGGTAGTGACAGGGATTGCTATTGTTATGAATTCAGAAGAAACACAGGGTAGCACGAAGGCAAATCCATTAATTACGGGAGAACCCTAGGGTCTGATGGCTCACAGACGGGTACGTTTTCCTGGAATAACCAGGTCTGCTTTTAAGGGTGTTTACTGGGAGGGAGGGAGGGAGGGAGGGAGGGAGACAGAGAGAGAGACAGAGACACACAGAGAGAGAGACAGAGAGACAGACAGGCAGAGACAAAGACACAGAGAGAGAGATCATTCAGTACAGCTCATCAATAAACAAATGCTTAGAATTAATTGATTCTTGTTTGTCAAAGGCAAAATTTTCCTACCCAGTAAGCCAACTTACAAGTGAGCAGGCTGGTCTCCACAGCCCTTTCATTGTTTGAAATGTTTTCCCCCTTTGTTTCTTCTGTTTTATCAGTGAGAAAAAAAAAAGACTGGACCCAGGCATTGAGCATTCTGCAGATAAAATGGTCTTCCTAATTTGTCTTCACTGATGGTTTATTAGAAATTTAGTCTCTACCAAATATTGTTATACTGCTATGTTGTAACCACTACATAATCCATCTCTCTTACTTTATGCCCACAGAAATCTAAGCTAAGCATAGTCATCCAAGTTAGTGGCAAAGGGCTCCTTTCTCTCCAATCACTGCATCTCTAAACATCATGCATCTTTCTGTTACCCATGACAGCTCAGTTAGGCAGCAAGTTCAAGTCCTCCTCTCTCTCTCTCTCTCTCTCTCTCTCTCTCTCTCTCTCTCTCTCTCTCTGTGTGTGTGTGTGTGTGTGTGTGTGTGTGTGTGTGTGTGTGTGTGTGTGTGTGTGTGTTCCAACTTAGTAAAGTAGCCCCAGGACTCACCAGCAAGTCGATTAGCTATTGCATAGGCCAGCTTCTGTCTGTGTGGGTTTAGTTAATTTGGGAGGTGAAATGGTCTATGAGTCTAAAGACCTGGTTTCCTTCTCAACTTCCAAGTGTACAACATTTGAGCCAGCATCACTTAAGGTTTCTTTATCTTCTGGGGAAATGGTTCAGTCACAGAGGGGTTTGCCAGGCAGGCATGAGACCCTGAGTTCAATCCTTAGAACCTACATAAAAGTGGAATGTAGTGACGTGTACTTGTAGTCCCAGTGCTGGGGAGGCAGAGGCATGCAGACCAATCCCTTGAGCTCACTAGACAGCCAGCCCAGAGGCTATCTGAGAAAATAGGGTCAAGAGGGACTGAGGAAAAAACCCTGGGTTTGACCTCTGACACACACACACACACACACACACACACACACACACACAAACACACATACTCACAAACACACTAGGATCCTCAATGCAATTAGAGTTGAGAAAATCTTGGATGGAAACTTGCTAGTCCAGAAAATTGTGCTTGTGTGGGAGGATTCCTGGTTTCTTCTAATAGCAATGGTTCTCAGCCTGAGCAGTGCCACCTCGATAGCAGGCGTTTTTCATTTTCATGGACACTGTCTTAGTCACTGCTCTATTGCTGTGAAGAGACACGGCCATGCCAACTCTTATGAGAGAAAGCATTCCACTGGCAGCAGGCTTCCAGTTTCAGAGGTCGAGTCCATTGTCATCATGGTGCAGAGTGTGGTGGCAGGCAGGCAGGCATGGTGCCAGAGAAGCAGTGGAGAGCTACATCCAGAGAACAGAGAGACAGACAGACAGACAGACAGACAGAAGCAAACAGGCAGACAGACAAACACTGGGCCTGACATGAGTTTTGAAGCCTCAAAGCCCACCCCCAGTGGCAAGCCTCCCCCACAAGGCCACACCTACTCCACCGAGGACACACCTCCTAATCCTTTTCAAATAGTGCCACTCTCTCTGGTAACTAAGCGTTCAAATATATGAGCCTATGGGGGTCGTTCTTATTCAAACCACCACAGACACGGAGGAGAGAGCATGTACTGAGTACACTGGCCAAAAGAAGCCTTCAAAATAAGGCTTGTTCCATGCAAATGCTAGACACGCTCTCCTCCACGACCAACGCTGCTCTAAACTGTGTCCTGCTCTTGGTTCCTAATCATCAATTGGTACAGAGAGAATTTATTCTCGGTCGCCTCCCTGAGGTGAAATACACCTTGTGTGAGATATGAAACAACTCAGAAGCTTTACCAGGATCCTACAGATTTTATTAAGAAGCTTTAAAAAAAAAAACTGGGTCAAAAATCAGTGTTTTAAAATCATCAGGGCTCAGTGGGTACAGGAACCTGCCACCAACCATGACAATCCCAGGGACCCACATCATGAAAGGAGAGAGCTGGATCCTAAAGTTGTCCTCTGGAGTCTACACACATGGCATGACATGTGTGAATTTGAACATACCTGAGTACATACATGCACATACACGCACAAATTAAATAAATGTAACAGAAATTTTATTTAAAGAAAAATAACAAACCAGCTTCTAAAAGCTTCTACAAGAAGCCCTCTCCAGTTTCAGTAGGGCCAGCATGATGTGAAGCCCAAAGGAAAGATTTGGATTTAGGACCCAAAATAGTAGGTCATGTTTCTGAACAGTGCCCTCCTTACGGTTTGTTGGTTTATGGCTTTTCTTTATGATGCATGGAGTTATCTAGAAACCCAAAGCTTAGACCCCCTTCCCAGCAAATACCGGTAGCAGTCTGACAGTGGGAGGGGCGTGAACGTCAGCCGTGGCATATACGGCACACCATATGCTACAACATGCTGTGGAGGAATGTCTGAAGAGACCAGAGATTCTCCAGTGGATAAGTGAGGAAGGAGGAAGGCTGCTGAGGAAATTCGAACAACAGACGTGCTAGCCATGCAAACAGGAATGACACACACAAGGACCGAGGTGTGGCCCTGGGCATGGCAGGAGTCTGGAGAGATTTGACTGCAGTGGGGGTGGGGCTGTTCGTGTCGCCTGGAGATTATCCTTTGAACAGAGTGTTTTCAATAGTGTTTTAGGCAAACCACTGGAGCCAAGTCTAGTTTGTGGCATTCACCAGAGTCTAACCCTAGAACTAGAACCCTAGAACTAGAAGATATTTCAGAAGTCATCCCAGCTATCTCCTCTCCCACTTCACAGCTATAGATACTAAGCTTCAGAGATACTGAGTTGTCCAAGGTCAGCCTCAAGTGCACACCAGTGTCAAGACTTCAACTCAGTGTTCTCTGCACTCTGCCTACTCCGCCATGCCGTCAGGAACCACACTCATCACCTGAACATAGTCCAGTGACACTGAGACTGATTTTAAACACCAAAGAGTCTCTATGTTTTCTGTTGCTTATTATTAAGATAAGATTCTTCCCTACAGCCTGGTAAGGATGGGGTCTCTGGCTGTGCCCACATGAGTGCATCCTCAGACGTGCATCCTCCCTCAAAAGGGCACACTGGCACACTAGCACGCCTCTCAGCCCCCACCTCCCATGTCCTCCCTTGCCTCCTCGCTTCAGACCGACAGGGATTACAGAGACATAGCCTGAACAGAAGGGATCTTAATCTCCAGTGATTCTGTCTGTGCTTGTGTATCACAGCCCATTTTCTACATGAGAGAGCCTTCAGAAAGATGAAGCAGCCTGAACACATCAGATGCAGAATTGCAGATCCCAGAGCTCTGACGAGATCTGTGGTACAGTTCAGTTCCTCACCTTGCATCAACATAATTCTAGTAACTTATCCAAGTTCATAGTATAATATTTCTTGTCTCAGTCAAATCAATCTGAATACTTGAGATTCTGAGATCATCTGTTTCTTACCTTCCTTGTCTTGCTATTTTTCTTTCATCTCTAAGACAACTCACATCTGGTACAAATTATCTAAGCTAACGAACTCGCTTTCCAAGAGTAAGAACCTGGACCCAGAGAAGGAAAGCCACTTGCCCACTTTTGCGTGGTTAAAGCAGGATTACAGTTAGAACTGTACTCTGTCAGGATGAGCATATTTTCCTCCATAACAAACTGCTTTTGCCAGGTCGAGTCTCAAAAGTCCCTTCCCTCTCGTTACCCAGCCCTCCCAGAGTAAACCCAGAGACCTGTCTACATGGTGTCCACGGGTTCGTGTCAAAACCTTGTCAAAAGTTGCTACAGCTTCCTCTCCACCATTCAGTACCAGTTCATACATCCCATAAAAAAAGCTAGCTAAGAAAACACTTAGAAAGCTTTCTGGTGCAGGGAATACGTAAAGTCATCGTTCTGACAATGACACCACAACAAATAGTAAACACACAGAGACAGAGGCCAGGATCCCTGCAAATCCTGCAGATTTCCACCCACCATTCAAAGTAAGGTGATTAGAGAGTCAAGAGGCAGGCAGTAGAGTAACATGCAGAAACCAAGAAAGAGAAACAATACAACTCCAGACGCTTCTCTTCCTTGGAAGCAAGGTATTTTCCCTGAGTTAACCAGTATAATGTATTTCATATTGTATGTACAAATGTATGCTGATAAAATTTTTCTGACCCGTGGCACTATATTGTCTAAATTGCTTCTGAGGAATCATTTAAAGGTAAAACTTAGATTGTGTCTCAGTAAAGATTACACTGAGAAGAAGCTGATCACTGACATGAACATTTGCAAGTGAAGATGTGTGGACAGAGGAGTAGACTATGGGACACGCTGTGACACAGTACAGCTTTCAAAACAGGCATTTTCTATGCTTTGTTTTGCTTTATCTGGTTGTTCATTCGTTTTGTTTTGGGAGGGAGGTTGCAAGGACAGAGAGTGGGTATGAGGAGATGGGGAGATGAGGTGGGACTGGGGTGTTATGATGTGAAACTCACAGAGAAGCAATAAAATTTGAAGAGAAGAGAAAAGAGAAGAGAAGAGGTCAGGGAGAGGGGTAAGAATTAAAAAAAATAGCTTTCAAGGCAGGGCTTTGTAGGGCTTTATTTTCTCTCATAAACCTATTGTGTACAAAAACTTGTCTTGATCAGTTCTGCCAACACCGATCTCCCAGAACAGAACCAAGAGATGCTTGCCAAGCCCCCAGAGGCTGACTTGCATACACAAGGTGCTGATCTCACCATGTATGGGGTGACGTCATAGCCTAACCCTGCTGTAGAAACCTCAGAATTCATGGAGCTCCGTGGATAATCATGAAGAGGCTGGGTGCTTCCTGTGAGAGAGCTATCGTTTGCACTCTGTGCTGAGTCTGTGTCTCTCACTTCAGAAGATATTATGGTCTGGCCTTGCTCTGAGCAAACCAGCAGATAGCTTGTCCTAGCCAGACACCTCCACTCAGGACCTTGACATTTGAAATTTAATATGGAAAACAGTCCTAGCCTGATAACAACTCCTTTTCAAAGTGCAGATGGAATTGGCTCTCATGTGGGTTCGGTTTTTGGTTTGTTTGTTTGTTTGTTTGTTTGTTTGTTTGTTTTAACCAGCAACTCCATTGCTTCTCAAACAGGCCGAATAACCTGATTTTCTGGCTGTCTTTGCTATCCTGTGCTGACCAGCTATCCTGGCCCCAAACAGGAATAAACTATGCAGACAGTCTGGGATTGATTTTAGATTCTGTCCAAGTCACAAAGCTTTTGACACACTTCCCAGCATCCTAAGGCAGAGAAGGAAAATATCTGAATGAGTATAAGCCGCCGTGCCAGAAATAAATTCTTAATATAGACAACTAGAATATGCCACTATAGAGATCAGCCATCAAAATAGAAGCGAGACATTTTTCCTTCAGTGTAAGCTTAGCATATGTGTACTCTGTCCTCGCCTAAGCGCAGTCCCACCATCAGTTATAAGTGAAGACTATTGTGCTATCCCGGTGCCTGCAAGTCTGGTGCTTTGGGAGGTTAGGGCAGGAAGATTATGAATTAGAAGTCAGCCTGTGCTTCAGAGCAAAACGTTAACTCAAAAAAATAAGTAAGCAAAAAACCCCATTGGACAGCGGAACGTTGTGATGTCATCTCTTCATGCACCCAGCTCCACGAGAGCAACAAACTGAGTGTTCTTGGCATCGAGGCCATTAGGGAGGACTTCTGATCATCTCAACAAGTACATTTACACGCACTTGGTTCATCTCTGAATTAGGTGATGCTGTTTCCCTTCACAAATCAGTGTCGGAATTGAAATGAGTCTCACAGCAGTGAGTTAGGATTGAATGTGTTATCACATAGCACAGCCCCATACCCACCCCCACCCCTCCCATCCCGGGTTTTGAATTCTCTCTGAAGCAGATCTCTCCTATCTCAGCTCACCGTGGATACCAGCAGTAAGATTAACTAACGAACTTACCACTACCTTAGCCGCAGAGAACTGGACCCAGGTTTGCAAAGATTCGGTTTGAAACTTTAGATAAGTTGCACAGTTTCTAAGACTCAAGTCACTTCATCTCAGGGGAAACGATCTCTTTGTTCATTTACTTACTTCTTCATCCAACAAATGTGCTTTAAAAATGAAACTACCAGTGAGGACAAACTGCTGATAAAATGGGAGCCACAAGCCATGACATTTTTGTTGAAATAAAAAAAATAATGTGAAATCCCAGCCCACTGGGATCTGCGGAGGAGGACATTCACAATTAGTGCTTTGGGGATGGTGTCTTAATTAGGGAGGTGCTTCGAATTCTTCTTGTGTAACTGCCAGGGAAACAAGTCAGACTTAGGAAAAGCAGAGACTTGGAGCTCAAGATTCTCACAAGTAGGATTTGTGGAAAAGAGATTTTTCTCTAAGCTATCTAGTACATGGTGTATCTTTAGACTCGATTTAATAATTCTAGAAGCTCAGGTTATATTTCTATATGCCAGGGACTCATTTCTTACAGGTGAAACAAAACCACGGCACAGAAATGAAAGCTGGTGGGAGACGGAGGCACACGGGGCACTGAAGGAAACTGGGAACGTGGGATTCGAATGGCCATTTTGTTTCATTTATGAGAACTGTGGTGTTTCCTTATCTGGTAGAGTATACTGTCGAGAAAATATTGAGTGAGTGTCTTCATTTCATTCCCCGTTTCTGTGATAAAATACTCTGACGAAAGCAACTTCAGAGAGGACTGGTTTGTTGTGGTTCATGGTTGGGATTACAGCCCACCATGGCGGGGATGACACGGCGTCTGGAGCTTGAGGAAACAGCTCACATTACCTTTGTAGTTGAGAGGCAGAGACGTAGCAATGTCTGCTTGTTCACCCTCTTCACTGTATGCACTCCAGGATTCCTCTATCAGGGAGTCAATGGTTTCCACCGAGTAACATGGGTCTTCCACATCAATGAAATCCCCACAAGCATGCCCAGAGGCCCATCTCCCAAGACATCCCAGGTTCTGTCGAGTTGACAATTAGCGAGAACCATCAATGCAAAGAGTAAAAAAAAAACAAATCAACAAGAAAAGGAGAGGGGAGAAATTATCTTTTTTGTAGGGCTGTTCTATATAGGGAAGACAGGGCTGGGATCATCTGCTTGTAACTCCCCGAGTCGAAGCTTCGTCAGTATCTTGGACAAGTTCATGGAAATAAACGAGTAAATGGCCAGCCCTTCTCAGTAGCAAATCATTCCATTAGTCGCCAATTTCCAGTAATCAGTTGTGGAGCAACCATCACGAAGCCATTAACTGATAGATTTTCCCTAACCATGCCTGGAGGCCTAATTCACACACAAGAGCCACATTTGGACTTGCAGGGTAATTTTCTCTTCAGGCAAGGCACATCAAAGCTTTTCCTCCCATAAGACCAAAACCGGATCAAAATCAAAAGGAATCCACCGTCAACAGAAAATAAGGTAATTTCCAGCCTAAACTCACAGCTCAGTGCTCACATAGGGCCAGGTTCTTGTTAAGGTGTCAGATAAAATACATCCTCACAGGCTGTTTAAGATAGAGCTTGTTGCATGATCATCTGATTGACTCACTTTAAATGCTAAAGCAAAACTCGAGATATTTCATTTCCTTTAAAAAAGACTTATTTCATTTTTAATGGTGTGTGTGTGTGTGTGTGTGTGTGTGTGTGTGTGTGTGCGCGCGCGCATTACAGGCAGTTGTGAGGTACTCTACACAGGCTCTTGGAGCAGAACTCTCACAGATGGTCTTCTGTGAGAGTCGTACATGCTCTTAAACACTGGGCCATCCCTCCAGGCTTCTGCTTTATTTTTAAACAAACCACAGTGCAATACTTGTTTTGCTTGGGGGTCAGCTGCTTACAATTATAATTATCATTAATTATTATTCTTATTTAGATAATTGTTTCATGGCAAGCTTCATGACTGTGGGACTAATAAAACGCACATCTGCTGGTCATTGAGTTCTGACAGAGGTGATGAGTCTAGAACACCTGCAGTGGGGTCACCAGGGAGGGATCGTAATTGGAGGGTGACAGAAGATTTTAATAAGACTGGATGAGCTACAACTTGAAGGGAAGGAGAGGAGAAAACCCAGGAATGGTCAAGCCAACTGAAAATTGTGTAAGAGACAGACCATTGCTCGGCTTGTAGGAACCGGGGGCTCTGTAGCTGTGTTAGATAATAGTGGACCATTTACCCCCATGTTTGGAAAGAGCCTCAAGGCCGTCAGAAAGCTAAAGGGAGCGTGCTGTTTCCCTCCTCTACCTTATAAGAAGGCCCCCTTTCTCTCTCATCTCAGGAGCCATTCTACTTACAAAGGGATTGGGGAAAATGAACAGAGCTGCAGAGAGGGAGAAAAACCAGATGAGCTTGGCATACCTAGAACCAAGAAAATTCCAAAATGGTGGATTTGGGTAGTGGTTCCATCCTAGCCATCCAGTGACAAGAGCCTGGCCTCACAGACTACAGCACCCATTGTCCTTCTGGTCCTCTGATCCTCATCTGTATGACAGGAGGGCATCCTCACATTGTAGTTGTTTCCTTCTTGGAAGCAGTCTATTACTAACGTAAAGATACACTTCCCTGATTATGTTCCATTCAGCTCTGTTTCAACGTGGGCCCAAGCCTCTGGGGACTAGTTTTCCTCATTTTCTGTTCTACCCTCCACTTCTTGGTTTTTTCCCATTACTTTCCCACTGTGGCATTTTCCTCCTTTTGATGGTTTTCTTCATTTTTCTATCAAGAGCTTGGAGGAGGCTGCTTCTTCAAATCAAGAAGCTGAGGACTGACTGTGTTATCTACAGGACAAAGAGGCATGAAAGACAAGCCAACAATCTCTTCCCCACACCATTCAGTGGGAGGCAGCAACCTTGTAGTAGCAAAGGAATGCATTCTTTCCTCCCTGCTGACTTAATTTTTAAAATGCTTTCTTTCTTTAGCAAGCTTCAGGCTCCCAGATAGTCTGTAAAATTCTCCTCACTCCCTAGGATCCTACAATGATAACTATTGTTGCTCCCTTTTCCTTGGAAAAGAGGGTAATGATTTATACAAGTCTATTCTAACTGTGATTGGAAATAGTCACCATACACACACTCACATGCACACACAAGTTCCTAGCCTTCTTTCTGCAATGGCCCTATCTAACTTTGACCTGACTGAAGGTCAGAATAACCATGGCTGCCTCCTTCTCAAGAACAGCCAGACTGATTGGTCAATGGCATCTTCTCCTGAGCCACAAGTGCACTGGAGTGCCCTCCCGTTCCTGCCTTGCTCATCTTTCCCGGAGCTGAGCAGGGTCTCCCCAGCCTACTCTTCTCTATCTTACTCCCAGCCCCACTCTCTACACAGTGCGTGGACACCTCCATTCCTTCTTATGCCAGCCCAGTTCTCTCTCCTCCTGCCCATAACAAGGCTATAGGCTTCCTCTCGACAATCTAAGATTCTGCGAGAAGAAACAGACCATAAAGTTGAAAGGTATCCTTAAAGTAAATAAAGAATTCCACTGGGTTCCTGAGCTGGAAACCTGAATCTTCAAATAGTCCACAGCTGAGGAGATGAGGAAAGTGAGCATTACTGAGGAAGTACTTGGCAAAGTACAGGTACATTAACATTAAGGTCAACCGACCACCCAGAACAACAATGGTATCAGGTCAACCGACCGCCCAGAACAACACCAGTATCAGTGCCTGTCCTTGGTTGATTCTATCGCTGAGATACAATACCCGAAAAAATCAACTTAGGGGAGCAAAGATTTATTTCAGCTCATAATTCTAGATTGTGGTCCATCACAACAGGGAAGTCACAGGCACTTCATGACATCAGGCCATACCACTTCCGCAGTCAACAGCAGAGAGAGTCAGTGCACGCATGCTTGGTTTACAGCTAGCTTTCTCTCCTCTTACAAGGTCTAGGGCCCCAAACCAAGGAATGGTGCTGCTCTTAGACATCAAGATATCCTGAACATCAACTAGCAATCAAGACAATACCCCCCACAGACCCAGCCACGCCGATCTAGACACGCACTCATTAAAATTCTCTTCCCAGAGTCTCTAGGTTGTGTTAAGTAGACAATTAAACTGACCAATCAGTGTCTTGATCTAGAATGTACCAGGCATTTCATACCATTAACAGGAATTTTGAGAATGATTCTCAATGTTAAGGCAAGAAAACTATGACTTAAACAAACAAACAAACAAAAAAGACCTGTAAACAGGTAGGCAAGGGAGAACTGACTTCAAAAACTGAATAGGACTAAAACACAAGCAACATAAAACAAGACTAAAACCAGTAAATTCTTGCCTCTGGAATTCTGGGACCACTGCCTGTAACTAGCAGTGTGACGCACTAGGTTTCTGGTTCCTTGCCTGTAAAATGAGATCACCAGCCCTGACCCCACGCACATCACATCGTTTCTGTTTCTGTTTCCTGTGTATGAAATGAGATTACCAAATTTAATTATTCCTTTCAGAGCGTGTGGTCCATTTGTCATATGCCTCCTCCACAGGGCCAGCACCCCTCCTCAACAACCAGATTTCTATATAGGAGAGGGCACTGCACACTGTGGGAAATGACTCAGAAATAATTCTGCTCTCCAAAGAGAACCTGTCGTTCCTATGGCTGTGATTACACACCGCTCAGGCTGGCTTAGAGAGCACTCATGGCTGTTTATCCCCCTGCCACTCAGTGGCACTCTGACGACATTTGAGAGGGGAGGGGTGTGCTAAATACTGTCACTCATGTGTGTAAACATCATGAACTCACACAAACCTTTTTCACAGGAACCTGTTATAAGGCCATATAGATGTTAGATTGGGCTGGAATCATCAATAGTCAGGGATTCTTCACTTAATAAAGGGAATGCTATCAGAGCTAATGCACTGGAAATGGCCCTGGTAAATGCAGCTGAAAACCAGGGACAGCAGGTGTTATTTAATGCAAAAATACGACGATCTATTTGCAAAAGCTTGCATTATTCACAGACTCAGAAACAGTGTTTGTTGAACTAATGCAAGCACATCTTTTATGCAGCAAAAGGCCCCCAGTACAAATCTATTCAAAACACAGAGTGGCAAGAGAGAGCAGGGAGGTAGAAACAAGATGTAAAAGTGAGCATTCAGCTTACAGAAGCATCAACGTGGTGTGATGTCTTAAAATGGAACAGCGCTGAGAGAAGAGAGAATGGCATCTCATAGAACACTTTGCATTAAACAATCAAAACGTAAGTTCCCTCTAAGCCACCTAGAGTATCAGCATGGCCTGACATGTCTATCAGGCTCACTGCCCACAACAACCAAGAGGTAGAAACAACCTAAGTTGATGCAAATAGTTCCACTGTCTGAGGAATGACACAGAAAATGTGGTCCAGACACAGCTGAGAATCCTCCATTCACGAGAGGTGTGAGATCCTGCCACTTGCATCAATGCGGCTTGCACTGGAGGTCTCTGTATGAGACAGAAGAAGTCAGATATAGAACCACGAGTCACATATGCTCACACTCGTATGGAGACTCTTAAAACATGGATCTCAGGAAAATAATCTACGAAGCTGAATGTCAGAGGGTAGTTACCAGAAGCTGGGGAGGCCATACAGAGGAAAGACAGAAGATGTCGAGCAAGGGGTGTGAAGTTACAGTTAAAAGGAAGAATTTGTGGGTCTCTGCATCTGTTTCCATCACCTGCTGGGTGGAGCCTCTCAGAGAACAATTATGGTAGGCTCCTGTCTGCAAGCATAACAGAATATCATCAATAGTATCGGGGGTGGGCTCCCTCTTATGGGATGAATCTCAAAGGTTGGTGTCCCCATCTCTACATTGGAGGTCTTGCCAATGACAGGAGGTGGTCACTTCAGGTTCCATATGTCCTGTTACTAGGAGTCTTAACTAGGGTCCCCCTCATAGATTCCTAAAGAGTTCCCCCTGTCCTGGGTCTCTAGTTCATCCCAGAGATGCCACCGGTCCAATTAAGGACAACCTCAGGGAATCATGTGGAAGACAGGGAGGAAGGATTGAAGGAGCCAGAGAGGTCAAGGACACCATGAAAAAACCTACAGAGTCAACTAACCTGGGCCAACGAGTGCTCACAGAGGCTGAACCACCAACTAAAGAGCATGCGTGGGCCCTCGGCACACATGTAACAGATGTGCAGCTTGGTCTCCGTGTGAGATCCCCGACAGCAGGAGCAGGGGCTGTCTCTGACTCTGAGGCCTGCCTTTGGACCTTTCCCCCTAACTGGGCTGCCTTGTCTAGCCTCGAAGATGCAACAAGTCCTACAGCAACGTGATATGCTAATGGAGGCTGATAGCCATGGGAGGGCAAGACAAGGGTAAGAGTTCGTGCCAGGCTGTTGAGCAGTAAGACGGTTAGAGACAGCAATGCACTGACTGCACATTTCGGGAAGCCGGGGAAGGAGCCAGTGAGACAGCTGAATGGGTAGAGGTGCTTGCCACCAATTCTTATGACCTGGGTTCAATTCCTAGAACCCACTGGATGGAAGAAGAGAACTGACTCCCTTAAGTTTTCCTCTGACACATAAACCATAGCCTACACACATACATACACACACATAATAAAGAGAGAAAGAAAGAAGGAATTTAACTAAAAACTAGGAGAAAATTTTGAACATTTTTACTACAAGTAAATGATAACTATTTGAGGAGTTACATATGGTTAATCAGATTCAAACATTATACACTGCAGACTTTAAAATACCTCACTATTCCCATGAATAGGTATAATTTGTCTTAGGCATCAAATAAAAGTAGGTAAAAAAATATCAGCAGGGATCTTTGGTCATTACGTTAACTCTCGAAGCTAGTTTAACAAATGAAAACAGTGCTCATATCTCTTTTCCCCTACTTTTTGGGGGGTAGCTGAGAATCAAATCCTGGGCCTCCTGTACCCAGGCAGTCTTCGCCACTGAGCTGTATCCCCAGTCTAGAAACATCCCTCACACCAAAGCTTCACAGTGCCCAGATAATGTTTTCCCTGAATCTGAAAGTCTTGTCACTCACTGTCTGTGTGGCTTAATAACCCAGCCCCGTCAGTGGAGAACATGTACAGAGAACCAGGGTTTCATAGGATTGGGCTTGTCTTCCTATCTCTGAAAGTGATTGGTTCCTTTGGTTATAATCGTGCATTGTGTGAGGGTAGAATCCTTCTTAACAAAGCCAACCAGTGTGGCCTCCCAAAGTCTAGAGAATAAGGGGGAGGCAGAGCAAGATACAATCTGTGCACTGTGAGTTCGATCTGCTTGGTTGTTTTGTGTGCATTTAGTTACTGGTGTGTGTGTGTGTGTGTGTGTGTGTGTGTGTGTGTGTGTGTGTGTGTCTGTCTGTCTGTCTGTCTGTCTGTCTGCCTGTCTGTGTGTCTGAGTGTCTGTGTTTGTGTGTGTATGTGTGTGTGTGTGTGTGTGATTATAGGGGGTGTGCATGCTATGGCACACCTGTAGGTTCAAGAGGACACCTTTCAGGAACTGGCTCTCTTTGCATCATGGGATCTGGCACTTTTGAGCCATCTTGCCAGAACCATATTTGCTGGTAGTGATTTGTTTTGATAAATAGACCTTCATTAGAACATGGGTGGATTAATATTCCTTCCTTGAATAATGAAGACTAGCCAGTGTTTAGGTTGAACATAAACATACCAGAGGGAAGAAATTACTGAACCAGAGTCACTCCGCGTGTACAATATGGCTTACATAAAGAATAACTGAGAAGAGGCAATAGCAGGCCTTGCAGTGGAGCGCTATTGTTCTAGTTCACTGCATTCTCCACAGTAGCAGTTATCACTTCACAGACCCAGAAACCCTTGACAGGGAGCATCTCTGAAATCACTCAGTCCTAGTGATTGAGAGAAACATATCTTCCCTGGTACTCAGAAGGCAATTTGACAATCATTAAGCAATCAGTTCTAACAATCCACTTTTGAGAGAGAAAGAAATTTCTGCTCCTATAACCACCTGAGAGCGAATGTAAAATTTGGCTTCAAGGGAACCTTAGTTGAGTTAATGCTTTTAAGTCATTCATTTCTTATGAACATACTGGTGGGAACTTCTTTCATGCGCAAAAATAAAAAGGAATAAAAAAAAATCAAGTTATCTGAAGGATGAACATGCCATTTGAAATCACTAATTTCACTAATGTGTAAGTGGGTCTCCTGCACATTAATACTAAAAATCTGTAGGAACACATTGCAGGGTTTTGTTTCTGAAGATCACAGTTCAGGAGGCAATGTCTGTACAATGGGCAAACATAGTCACGTGGATGTGTGTACCTGTACATGCATACTCACATATGTACATGCGTGTGCAGGTCATAGGTGGATGTTGGCTCTTGTGTGGTCACACTATGCTCTAATTTTTTTGAGACAGGGTCTTTCTCTGAACCTGGAGCTCTTTCAGTCAGCCAGACTGTCTTGCCAATGAGTTTTAGAAATCCACCTGTCTCTGCTCCCCAGTTCTGGGGTAAAACACACACACATGCATGCATGCATGCACATGCCTAGCTTTTGGCATGCATTTTAGGAATCCAAAGTCAGGTCCCTGTATCTGCTTAGCAGACATTAACCAAATGAGTTACCTCCGTAGCCCCCAGTTGTCGATGTTACCGTAGGTTTTCTGTGTAGTAGAACTCCTGTGTAAACTTCCCAAGGTAAGTCACTACCCGGAAGTTCCTAGCATGGAAATCAGCAGCTCACATCCCTCATCTGAGCAAGGCCACTCACAGAGAGAACAATTTCTACCAGGGATAAGCACTATTATAAGAAGAAGAAAATACTACCCCTTCTTTTTAGGTGTAAAGAAAAGCTTAAACAAGCCAGTTTCATACCGTAACCTTGTATTTACAGCCCGCCCACCCCAAAAAGACCCATTATTGAAGCCCAACTTTGTAATTCTCCATGCAAAATGTCACTGTAGGAAAAACCATCGGGTTTAACTCTGTCAGCTGACATTTCTCATATGAAGTGGGTGTGCTCCCTATTTGAATTTCAGCCACACGGTCTTAATACTGAGCTGCTCAAATCTTCCATGGTGAAATGAAAATAAAACTGGCTATTAGCCCAGACCACTCTGTGTATAAAATCCAGAAAGCTACAAGGAAAAGCGTTGGTGGGAGCTCCTCCTTCTGCTTGCTCCTTAGGTTTTAGCTTTTGGGGGGTGTTGTTGTTGTTGTTGTTATTGTTGTTGTTGCTGCTGCTGCTGCTGCTGCTGCTGCTGCTGCTGCTGCTGCTGTTTGAGCTGGAATCTCACTATGCAGCCTACCCATACTGGACCTCACCAAGCTTGGCCTCCAACTTGTAGCAATCCCCTGCCTCACGAGTGCTAGGTTACAGGTGTCTTCGCCAAGTCAGTTCCATGTGGTTTTGAGAATCCTAAGGCTCAAGGTGTCCTCTTGAGCTGTGCTTATGTAACTTTCCCCTGATTTCAAATGAGATGCAGGACAGCTCACATACCCTGAGAAACTTCGGAATTCCAGACACCTCAGCCTCCAGTGCGTAATATAAGCCAATGTTCCTGCGTCAGGCAGTCATGTTAGCAACACAACAGCCACTTCTTGCTTTTGGACCCAGGAGCATGAGTCTGTCTCTAGACCATAAAGACACCCAATGGCCTAAAGACTACAATTAAATGTCCATGACTCCCAACAGTAACTCCTAACTGTATTTATTAGTACTTTTACATACCCTCATTCTCTAAGCTTTTTCCAGTGAGCATCTTCTTTAATCCTTAAGACAATGTCTTCTAGGAAGAAACTATTATCATCCCGATTTACAAAAGGAAAAACAGTAATCAGAAATGTGCTCAGTTAAGTAGCAAATGGAGGGTAACAGGGCTGTGATTTGATTAAAGGAAGTTAGACACCAGATCCCCACTCTGGCCCACTACTGTGAATTCTTCCATTCCAAGGCCCCCAGTTGAGTGACACTTTTACTACATGGGCTACAAGCTCCTGAGAGTGAGTTCTGTGGGGGCCGGTGCTGCCCCCTTCCACTTCCGTTACCTCGTGCCTGCCGATTGCAAAGGTCAGCATCCTTGAAGAGTTTGACTAATGGAGTTGAACGTCTCTAGATTGCAAGATTGGGTGATTCCACTTGTGTCTTTCCTAGGAGGTTATGTGGAACCACACAACTTAACATCCATGAATACTGCCTGAGAGCTTCCCGACCTGCAGCAGTCCTGTACATGCAGAGCGTTGGTTAGAACTGGGAACTGTGACACACACCTACAATCCCAGCACTCAGGAGGCCAAGGTAGGAGGACTGCTGCAAGGTTTAGGTCACCCTGGGCTGCAGAGTGTGCTCAAGGCCAGCCTGGAACACATAGTAAACCGTGTCTCAAGGACAGACAAGTAGGACCAGTAAGATGACGCACTGAGTCAAGGTGCCTGCTGACCTGAGTCTGATCCCCAGGCCCCACAGGATGGGAGGAGAGAACAGATTCTTGCAAATTGCCTTCTGAAACCCCACATACCCACAGTGACACATGTGTGCAATACACACACACACACACACACACACACACACACGATAAATCAATCTTGCAATATAATAAAATTTTAAAATAAAGTTTGATTTGGGTTTTATTTAGATCTGAATTTTTGTTTCGTTTTCTTTTTAAGGCTTTCAGACTTAGTGCTAAGCCCTTCAGATGTTAGAACATTGTATTTGCTCACAACCCTGTCTGTAAGGGAACTGCTATTAAGCCTCTTAATGCACACATGAGGAAATGAAAGATTGTGGACATGGATAGACGTGCCCTGAAGCTACTGACAGCATAGCTCGTGTTTCTTAGGACTGTCTTGTCCCAAAGGTAGCGCATTACTGATATCAGTGTAAGACTTATGGTAGTCCAGTCAGACTGAGCTTTCCCCAAATCACGTCGTCAGTTTGTAAGTAAAAAGATTCACATTGAAGATGCCTCGCTCCACCCCAGATGGACCCAGAAGAAAAGAACCAGGGCACAAACTAAAAGAGTTTGGGGAATGGTCTGCACCTTCTTGTGATGCAGCCAGCAAGGGCCTAGACCATGCCTAAGAGCGAGGACTGGCTGCATCCGGCCTGATCCTCCTCAGCCATACTTGCCCTCTCGGCCAGACCCTGTAATCCCTCTGCGGTCTGCACCAGAGGCTCAGCTGGACTGCAGAACTCCTTGTTCCCTGGGGAAATGAGCTACACATGGTGGAGTGCGGCTTTACCAGTGGACTCCCATCATGTGCCACATTAGAATGTGTATATGACCTGTACCCAGCCAACAAATCAGCCAGTTCGTCACTACCTCCTCCTCCTCCTCCTCCTCCTCCTCCTCTTTTTCCTCCTCCTCCTTCTCATCTTCCTCTTCCTCCTCTTCCTTTTTCTCCTCTTCTTCCTCTATGGCACACATGCTATCCCACAACACGTCATCTACACTTTCAATATTAATAAATAAATCATTTTAAAAGAAAACTATTTTTAAGTGAGATGCCACTTCATCCATTTTTACCTTTGTTGGGAAGATTGTAGTGGGCAGGGAAGGCATAGCAGGATATATTTTAATGGGATCGTGTAACTCTTGAAATAACTCACATGCAGAAATAGGAGTCAGTTTGTGTATGGCAGGGAAAAACAACCCTTAGTATGTCTGTATTTTCTAGGCTACACTTATTTGGCTATTACACTCATCACCTGGTTGTTGATACCCTTAAGGAAAGCCATGGCACTGAAGAGATGCTTCAGCAGATAAAGAACAAAGTTTGGATTCCACAGAAGCCATGCAAAGGCCCCGTGAGCACTGCAGTCTATCCTTAATCCCAGCACATAAGAGAGGGAGACAAGATTCTAAATCAAGCTGGTTAGCAAGACTAGCCCTCGTTGGCTAGCTCTGGGTTCAACTGAGACACTGCCTCAATGTACTAAGAAGAACAGGCAAAGAAGACACCTATGCACTCTGATGTCCACATGCATAGGCACCCACACATCTCAACCCATAGACAAGAAAAATCATCCTTAATAGAGTTTATTGTAGTAATGCACTTGTAGTTCCAGAAATAGAGAGGCTGAGAAGGAAGGACGGCAAGTTTGGTACCATGATGCCAGGCTCAGCTATATAATAGCAAGGATATAAACAAACATACATACATACATACATACATACATACATACATATATATGAATATATTCATATTAACACAGCAGTTCAACTTTTTTTATGATCATCCAGGTCATATGAGCCTTAGTGATTCACTGACGTGTACCTCACAATAACAGCTGTGACAATTAAAACCTCCCTTAAAAAATAACCCTACATACACTACCCCCATTTAGTCCTTCCTCCAAGCCTAAAAGTAGGCTGAAGTCATAGAAAATCTAATATGCAAAACCCGAGGTCCTGCACAAGTTCCTGTGGAGGAAGTTGAAGCAGGGCTAAGGGGATGCACAGTACATGACTTCCCACTTTGCTACGTTGCCTCTGGACTGGCCATCCTCAGGTCATCCCAAGCCCTTTGAGAATTCACACATATTGAGCTGCAACCTGATATTATGACTCAGATAGATACATCTTAGTTAAGGTCCGAAGGTGCGCGCACGCACACACGCGCACATGTGCCCATACACAAGAGAGAAAGATGGAGAGAGAATTTCATTTCTCAGATGAAAATCGCTCAATACCTTCATCTAACATGGGGGAAAATGTAAGTAAATTGTGTTAATTCAACCAGTATTTATAATGTCAACTATGGCAAAACTCTGTGCCACGATTAGCTAACAAGGAGTGATTTTCCAAAGCGCTTAGCAACCAGTTTCAGAGATGACTTTCCATGGAGGCATCTTCAAGTAAGGCTGGAGAGGTAGGTAGTGCTGAGGGCTGAACTTCACTCCTTGTGTACCGGGCATTGTGCAAGGCTCCTTAGCAGGAGTTTGTAAGGCATACACACCGTGGAGTAGAGACCAAACACAGAGGCTTTGTGTCAAAATGAAATACAGGCAGAGGGGAGACCACTGAATTAATAAACTCCCTGTAAAGCCACGAGCCTAATGAGCAGGGAGCTGCCATCCGACTCCTGCTTTATTTCATCCTGACCGCTCTGAATTGCATTACTGACATCATCCATTCTGAATTGCATTGCCGATGTCGCCATGGCAGAGCACATGAAGATGTAACATAATTGTGATTCTAATCACTCATAGCCACACCCCAAACCATCCCTGGACAAAGAGGCTGGTGAGCTTCTGGGTATTTCCGTGTGCTATCTTGTCCTTTGTTTTCTCTTTTAGCTCTGAAAGTTGCAGTTTTCCCTAACAGCTGAAGATCAGAGTCAGATTCAAAACATCAGAGAGAACCAAAGTTACTGGAAACAAGCATAAAAGTAATAGTCACTGTGACACCTGTGGGCAGTGATGAGCATTGTTGGAATAGTTAGAACACAGCCTGTAAGCCATTCCAATAAATCCCTTTTCCCATAGACCTTAGGACTCCTCGAGTCAACATATGTGATATGTTATGGAGGTAAAAACACAGTTTTACTTCTTAAATATCGAACCATGCACATACGTTTTAACAGTGGCATAGGCACTAGAGCTGTATTAGGAGAGTTGATGACCATGGTGGACTCAAGCACAGTCTTTGCGAGGACATGTTGTGTCACGGCTATTCTTGGTTGTCAACTTGATTACATGCGAAATTAACTAAATACCAAGCCGCTGGGCACACCTGTGACATGGCTTTCTTAATTAAACAATTTGAAGTGGGAAGATCCACTTTTAGTTCAGATCTTTTGAGGTGGGAAGATATGCCTTTAGTCTGGGCCACGCCTTCTGCTGGCAGCCTACATAAGGGATGTGGCAGGAAGCTAGCTCTCTTCACCTGCTTGTTCTTGCTCTTGATGGCAAGTCCATTCCCTCACTGGCATTAGAGCCTACTTCTTTGGGATTCCAGTGTGTATGGAAGATGAGCTGAGACATTCAGTCTCATGAGCTGAACGACTAACTATTGGGTTCTCAAACCTTCTGTTGGTAGACAGTCATCGTTGGAATAGTTGGACCACAGCCCGTAAGCCATTCTAATAAATCCCCTTTCTCTATAGATAAGTAAGTAGGTAGTCAGTAGATGTTGATAGATAGGTGGATGGATAGAAAGAAAGAGAGAGAAGGGGTAGGAAGGCAGGGAGGGAAGAAGGAAAGAAGAGAGAGAGAAGGATAGATAGATGATCGATAGGTTGATTGATCACCTCTTCCTCCAGAGAAGCCTGACTAATACATTATGTACATGAAGCAGCTGCCACTGACCAAGCTTGCTTTCCCACAGGTCCTCATTGCAGAAGCCAGTGCCCTGCGGCTGCTCTAAGTTCCCCCATAGCCTCTGCTCATCTTCCAGGAGATGTCAACACTGTTCTGGGTTATCTCACAGAGCAGATTTGAATTTTAAGCCATCCCTTTCCTTATGAAACTCAAAAACTTTGCCTCATTAGAGTAGAGTTTCTACTCTGGAGCATTTTGTGTTGTAGCTGCAATGATGGTGGTGATACTGTTGGTGATGATTGGGATAGTGTTGATGATCAGGATAGTACTGATAGTGATGATCAGGATGGTACTGATGGTGATGGTGATGATGGGGATGGTATTGATGGTGATGATCAGGATGATACTGATGGTAATGGTGATGATGGGGATGGTATTGATGGTGATGATCAGGATAGTACTGATGGTGATGATCAGGATGGCATTGATGGTGATGGTGATGATCAGGATGATACTGATGGTGATGATCGGGATGGTAATGATGGTGATGATGGGGATGATATTGATGGTGATGATTGAATGATATTGATGGTCATGATCATGATGGTGATGATTTAGATGGTACTGATGTTGATGATGACAACTGAGGTGATGATGGCGGTAATAGTACAATGGAGGGATTATAAATGGAATGGTGTTGGTGTTTTGAGCTGGAGGCCTCCTTGAAATTATGTTCATAGGCTGCCTATTTTCTCAGAAAAGGCTTAGGAATTATTCATGTACACACATTAAAATGAACTCAAATGAATCAAAAGCCTAAACAGAAGACTTAAAATGAAAAGATGCTTAGAAAGAAACATATGCATAAATCTGCATGATTTGGGAATGGGCAAGCAAGGTCATTAAACAAAGAAAATAATAGGTAAACCAAACAAGCACAGAATTTTAAAAAACTGAATTGCAAATGAAAGACGAAAAAGGTAAGAAGACAAACCTCATAATGAAAGAACATATTTGCGAATTATCCATCTTAAAAGAATGCTGCATCTCGAGTACATAATGGATTGCCACCACTCAACGACACAATGACAACAACCCAGTTTTGAAGTGAACAAAGAAACTGCACAGACATTTCTCCCAAACTCTATGTGAAGGGGCAAATAAGCACACGTGGGGAAAGATTCAAGAGCATGAGTCATGAGGGAGAGGAAAATCACAGCCACCATGAGAAAGCACTCACACCCACTAGGGTGGTTGTAATTAGAAAGATTAAATAATAACAAGTATTAAGGAGAACTGGAAAAAATGCAAAACTGTGCTGTTGCCTCGAAGCTCAGTCTGATGGCTCGTCAAGCTGTTAAACCAGAACGCCATATGACCCAGTAATTCCACTCCTGGTTCATCACCAAGAAATGTTAACATAGACATCCAGGGCCTGGAGTGAGAGCCGTTTGCTGTTCTTCCAGAAGACTGGGGTTGCGTTCTACCCGTCAGCTCGCTCACAACTCCAGCTCCAGGGGACCTGACGCCCTCTTCCAGCCTGGGAGGGCACAGCATGCGCACACACAGAGACACGGAGACACAAATTATCAAATAAATCTTTAAAAACGAAGGTACACACACCAAAAAAACCTGCAAAATATTCAACAAGTATAGTGCTGTGAATAATAGCTCATATCTTATAATAAACAACAGGTGAAGGAATGCAAATGATACCAACTAGTGAATAGATGAACAGAATGCAGTGTATCCCTATCAGGGACCTGATCCAGAAAAAGAAATCAGTCTCTAACGCATAACTGAACATGGATGAGTTTGGTGGGCATGATGATGAGTGAAAGAACCTGGATCCAAAGGCCACATGGTTCATTACTGTATTTACATGAAATGTTCAAAAGAGGCAAATCCATGCCGTCAGAGGTAGGTCAGTGGTTAGGCGACTGGGAAGAGGAAATGAGTGTCTAACTGCTTGGAAGTGTGGGTTTCTTTGCAGGTGATAAAGATATTCTGAAATACGATACAGGAATGGTCACAGCTCTTTGAATACACTAAGGAAAGATAAACGATGCCCTTCAGAAATGTAAATTTGGGGCTGTGAGGTGGATCAGGGGGGCAAGCACCTGTCATGAACAAATTAAGGCTTAAGTTTGGATCCCTAGAACACACACAACACCAGCACACTAGATCACTTCTGCCATGTGTACATTCACACACGTACATGTGGGAGTGCATGTACACAACACACACACACACACACACACACACACACACACACACACACACTGTGGAGAGAGAGAGGGAGAGGAAGAAGGAAAAGGGAAGGGAGGAGAGAGAAATTTACAACTGCTTAATACTTTAAAAATGAACTTTACCCACAAGCCCTTGCATAAGCATTTGAGCTAACAACAGCCCTAACCCTTACTTTATGCCATGCATGAATCCATGTTTACATTATATTGTGCTTGAGCATTACAGCTTGGAGAAGATGTTTATTAAAAATTAGTTGTCTTCGAGTCTGTAGTAAACGGCCCCTATTGAGTTTCCTTGGGTGATGACTATGGGTTTGTTACATCGTCTACATCTTTTACTACGGGGTACAGGTGCCCATCACGTGTGCAGTGCCTGCCTATTCACACATGGAGGCCAAGAGAACTGAAGACCACTGCAGTATTTTCAGAGAAACCCTTCGTTATACACACAGTCCTTCCCAACCATCCTCTTCTCATCACCCAGGCTCTCTTTTCTCCTCTGCACATACTATTACCACAGGTGAGGCCGCAGCAGCCCCGCTTTCGTCACCTTTTAAAACTAAAGCTTTCACTTAGTCTTCTCAGGAATTATACGGGGTCCTCACGGGGAGCTTGGCTGTCGCTCAGTTCTTGCTCTCATCCGGGCTCCTGAACCTCAGTGGGTCTGAGGGAGGACTGATTTCAGCTAGGTACAATTTCTCCTCTGTTCAAGTTAAAAATGCAAAACATGGAGGTCACTAGGGGAAACCACTGTATTCCTACAAGATGTACTTACCATAACACACAATTCAGGCTAAGTGCCTCTCCCTGGGATGCCAAGTGGGGCAGGCTGTTAGCATTCTGAATTTCTGCAATCATACCAAGTATCACATTGGGGCATTTAAATAAATGTCCCCAGATTGGACTCCATATAGAACTGTAGTGAGTATCCAAGAGGGATGCAGAGAGAGCTTCCCTGTGACTGACTCAGAAGGCTGGGCTCATACTGTGCCATCACTGACTGGGACATTTTCTCTCTATATAATGGTTAATCCTGGCTGCCAACTCAACTGGCTTGGGTATGGACTAAAAGGGAATGTGAGGGACTTTCTTGATTAGGTTAGTTGACCTAGGAAGACACCCTAACGTAGGCAGCTCTTCCTGTGGCAGCCAGATAAAGGGAGGCCTGAGGGAGAAAGCTTTTTACCCCCATTGCCTTCACATCTTGCTGGCAAGTTCATCCACCCTCTCTCCGGTGCCCCCACCACTGTTGCCTACTTCCTTCACTTACGTCAGCACACAGTTTCTCTGAGTTTACATCGTGAACTGAAAACTGAGAGCTCTTGTGAATCTCCCAGGTGGTCGGCACAGTGGTGGCAACTGTGACAGGAAGGTTCATGACCTAGGGTCTCAGTCACTATAGCACTACTAACTGTATTGTGTAAGACAATCTAATAACCCCCTTTGGATATATATTCAGTCTATGGGTTCTGTTTCTCTGCATACCCCAGAGGCCTTTTTTTTATTATTATGGAAAATAGAAATGATAAAGTCTGTAGTTCTTAGACTCATGAACATTTAATGAGAACAGCTGCAAGATGTTCATTCATTCATTCATTCATTCATTCATTCCTGTGTCCCTGTGTCCCAAATACCACCTACATGGCAGTAGGCCTTGGCTTGGTTCCAAAAATACCACAGTGCCGAAGACAAGCGCAGCTCAGAGAATTCAGAGACTAAGAGACACAGATGCTAATGATAGCAGCCCACCTTATTAGCCGGCCATGCGGAGTGGTCTCAAGGAAAAGCGCAAAGCGCTATGAAAGTTTAACGTGATAGGCTAAGCCAAACTCAAATGCTCAGAAGAGATGTTCAAAGCAGGCTCAGAGTGCTAGGAGTTTCTCTAACAAGCAATTACAACAATCTGGTCAAGAGGTTTTTGTTCATACTCTTAGGCTTAACTCGGATTAATCGTATCACTGATTCTTAGACCCCCAAATGCAGATGTGTGGGTACAGCAGCTCAGTGGAAGACTGGGGAGCCGTGTTTCTGCTCTTGTTTGTGTTGCATTTCTGGGGTGATCTTCAGGCATCACCAGGTATAAAAACTACTGAGCTAGGCAAAAAAGGGGTTGGGAAACAAGATAAGCAAATTAAATAGCTCCTGGGATGGCCCAGAGGTAGGACAGAGCCTGCTACTCAATGTGACCAACTGTATAGGCACAAGTGTCTCTGGGGAAACCTCTTAGGGATGTAGAACTTCGGGCTCTATTCTAAACCTTCGGGGGCACTAAAAGGCTTCTAAACCTTTTACAAAACGCATAGGTTGATTTTTTAAATTCACACCAACACACTCAGCAGCACTGGATAAGAGGGTAGAAAGTGCCTTCAAGAAGAGCCGTAGCTCAATGCCCGTGTCCTTAGCACCCAGCACGTATCTGACTATGGGGGAATACATGTTGAGTCAGGTGGATTGTTAGGTTATGGAAGCTGCTAAGACTGATGCAGTAACCTTTGACCTCCATACACAGGCACCATGCTTGTGCACACACACGTAATAATGATAATTTTCAAATATAATGCTACATTTCCTATCTCTCCTTTCTCAGTAGTAAGTATGAAATAAAGGGCTCCATACCCACAAGGCAAGTACTCTACAATGAGCTACATCCCCGGCCTTAGTATCTTGAGAAATCACAGATATCTTCATATCTTTTTCTCCTGCTCTGCTCATGCCACCATAAGAGCCAGTTTCTTCTCTTTTAATTTTTTTTTACTTTCTTGAGCATTTTATATATGTTAACCATTTTTTCATCATTGACCCTCCTTCTCCTCCCCTCAGCTCCCCCTGGTTTACTCCACCTCAGATTTATGGACTCTTGCTTTTAACTTTAGGGTTGCTTATATTTATGTTTTAGGGCTGCACTGGACATTAGACAGCCAATTAGGAGGGTCTCCCTGGGAAAAAGTGATTCCCTCTCAGAGCAGTCATTAATTACATATAACTCTTCATCTAGGTGGGCCAGGGAAAGGGACTTTGTGGTCTCCCCCACTTGAGTTGGCTTGTCAGCCTGTGATGTGATTCCTTTTCAGAAGCCTGGTTTAAGCAATCATTATCATTGAGGAGGTTTCAGGGAAGCAACGTCCCTGTCATTTATAGAAGACACAATTTCACAGCACACATGCTGGTCCTCTGGCTCTTGTGATTTACACACACACACACACACACACACACACACACACACGCACGCACTCTTCCACAGTGTTCCCTAACCCTTAGGTTTAGGGTGTGTTTAGATGCACCAGTTGGGATAGGCACCCCACGGTCAGGTCTCCTCATTCTGACCAGTTGTCGATGTCTGTAACTGTCTCTGTCCATTGGAAAAAGAAGTTCTTCGACTTAGAACTTACCTGCAGGCACAGGAATAAGTATTTAGGAAGCAGTTAGAAATTATACTGGCTTTGGGAGTAACATGGTGATGCTAGGTTAATAGAACCAGACACAATCTCCTTCTGACTGAGCAGGCGTTAAGTCTTCATTAGAGAGTTATTGGTTGCTGCCAAGATACAGGCGCCACTATTTCACCTCGGAGGACGTCTGGCCGAGCCGGCCATTGTTGTGGTTTATAAGTGTCAAAGCTGGGTAAGATGGCTGTGTTTCTCACATGTCAGCTCTCACAGCCCCTGCTGGTATAATGAGAGCTAGTCTTGAGGAAGGAGGTTTCAGGTCAGCTGAAGATTGACTGCGCCAAGTTCTCTGCCCAAAGCGTGTGGTGTCATCAGCAATAGGGAGTTATCTTCAAATTCTGGAAGGCAACCAGGTGTAATAACAGTGGCCAACCTTGCATGGGGGGGGGGGTCTCTTCGACTCCCCTAAGCAAAAGTTTAAAGCGCCATGCCCGGGACTGGGGGTTTTGTTAAATAGGAGCATGATCGCCCAAGTGGAGGAGCAATTTCACTTAATGTGTGTGTACGTACATATTACATGCAATTTTGAGTAAATATAAAATAATATAATTCACTGTGGATATCTCAAACATCCTTAGGTTGTCTGTCCTTCTTTCCTCCCTGTCTGTCTGTATTTCTCTCTCCATTTAAGCCTTTTGCCCACTTTTCCCATCTCCCCCTTCATACTGCCTTCTCCTGTCCCCTGCTATTCCCCTACACATAGCCACTTCACCACCCCACCTCACCTCCTTTGTCCCTTTTTACTTCCCTGGTTTCTGTAGTTATTTACTCCACATTATATACATATACACAAGGGAATTCTACTCGGCCATAGAGAAAAATGAGACAGCGAAATGTTTAGGTAAATGGATGGAACTAAAAATATATTATACTGAGTAAGGTAACCAGACCCAGAAAGACAAACACCCAATGTTCTGTCTCATTTGTGGTTCACGATTCTGGATTTTGACATGGTGGCAAGATGGCTGCACTGATATAGGTCAGTCTGCATTTCGAACCTGCCAGGTTTACAGCATTTCACAGGCAAGGGGACTGACGACATCTGGGACATGAACACATAAGTGCCCTTTCTCCCCGTATTTTCACTGACCTAAAAGTCAGCCCTCTTCAGCCACTTTCTCCAAACAGGCTCTGCTTTCCAGGTCACTGGAAACACTGACATGCTCCTTGCCCCACAGTAACCTTAGACTCTTCCCACTGTGTCTGGAGTCAGGTGAGTCTGTCCCTGTTGCATACAACAGTGATCACCCATTGTGATTAACCGGGCAGGCTACTATCTGAGTAAAAGAATCCTTCATCTTCCAATGCCAAAAGGGATACCCTGGGTACTTTATCCTGGGTGTCCAGCATCTGTGTTTGTTTGCTCTGTTTGTGCTCATGATTAAAGCAAGGTTTCCTACTCAGGCAACTTCTGAATCACTAAGAGGAAGAGGAAGGCGACCTAGTACAGACCACTTACCTGACTCAGCGCAGGTCAATATAAAGTTGCTCTGTTTGAAAGGGTGCTTAGAAAAACATCATAGTCCCGCAAGCCATAGACCAATGTATGTTTTTTTCCTAGAATAACATTGTCTAACTGAAAGAAGATGTCTATCTTGACAAGGTGGAAGAAATTTAAATAGCTAGCTTTAAGGGGGGTATAAATTTAGCAATTTTAGCCAGAGTCTATTTTGTTAATATGAGGTATAGCTGTTTCTAGTAAGGGTAGAGTGGAGCAGGTTAGAGGAAGAACAATCAAGAAGACATAAGCCCTTAGGATACTATGACGAGGGCATGATTTAAGGTCAGTTTGGCCGGTTAACGGGGCCTCCTCATGGCCTCATACACAGCTGCCTCACACACAGCACGCTCTTCTACTGTTACAGTTAATAATAGAGGAATGGAAAGAGACTGTGGGATAAGGGCGAAAGAGCAAAGATATGATTCCAGTTCCCTTTGGAAAGAGACAAAGAACCAAGAGAGAGGATGCCAGGGTGTACAGACAGACACCGCTAGCGGACAGAGCAAGTGGCTCTAGAAGCTGTGTCCTGGTTCTTCTGTGCTCTAACTCTGGAATCTTGAATCAATCCTCCAGTTTTCCTGGACACCTTCAGTGTCCTCTTCTAAAGGATGCTAGCATCTTTTTATCTCTGCAGTTATTAAGTATGCAGTTGTCTAAAGAAGTTAGACTCCAAAGAGCCAAGTAACCCTATTAAAAATGGGGTACAGAGCTAAACAGAGAATTATCAACTGAGGAATATCAAATGTCTGAGAAGTACCTAAAGAAATGTTCAACATCCTTGGTCATCAGGGAAATGTGAATGAAAACAACCTTAAGATTCCACCTCACATTAGTCAGAATGGCTAAGATCAAAATCTCAAGCAACAACAAGTGCTGGCAAGGATGTGGTGAAGGAGGAATACTCCTCCATTGTTGGTGGGATTGCAGACTGGTACAACCATTCTGGAAATCAGTCTGGAGGTTCATCAGAAAATTGGACATTGAACTACCTAAGGACCCAGCTATCCCTCTCCTGAGCATATACCCAAAAGATGCCCCAACATATAAAAAAGACACATGCTCAACTATGTTCATAGCAGCCTTATTCATAATAGCCAGGAGCTGGAAAGAACCCAGATGCCCTTCAACAGAGGAATGGATACAGAAATTGTAGTACATCTACACAATGGAATACTACTCAGCTATCAAAAACAATGACTTCATGAAATTCTTAGGCAGATGGATGGAACTAGAAAATTTCATCCTGAGTAGGGTAACCCAATCACAGAAAAACACACATGCTATGCACTCACTGATAAGTGGATATTAGCCCAAAAGTTCGAATTACCCAAGATACAATCCACAGACCACATGAAGCTCAAGAAGAAGGGCAACCAAAGTGCAGATGCTTCAGTCCTTCTTAAAGGGGGGAACAAAAATATTCATAGGAGGGAATATGGAGACAACGCTTAGAGCAGAGACTAAAGGAAAGGCCATCCAGACCCTGCCCCAACTGGGGATCCAGCCCATATTCATACAGCCACCAAAACTGGATAATATTGATGAAGCTAAGAAGTGCATGCTGACAGGAGCCTGATATACCATCTCCTGAGAGGCTCAGCCAGAGAATGACAAATACAGAGGCAAATGTTAGCAGGCAACCATTGAACTGAGAATGGGGTCCCCATTGGAGGAGTTAGAGAAAGGATTGAAGGAGCTGAAGGGGCTTGCAACCCCATAAGAACAACAATGCCAACCAACCAGAGCCCCCAGGGACTAAACCACCATTCAAAGACTACACATGGACAGCTCCAGCTGCATATGTAGCAGAGGATAGCCTTGTTGAGCACCAATGGGAGGAGAAGCCCTTGGTCCTGCCAAGGCTGAATTCCCCCAGTGTAGGGGAATGTCAGAGTGGGGAGATGGGAAGGGGGGTGGTTGGGGAGGGGAACACCCTCATAGAAGCATGACAAGGGGATGGGATGGGGGGGTTATGGACAGGAAACTGGGAAAGGGAATAACATTTGAAATGTAAATAAAAAATATCCAATTTAAAAAAAGATGTACAGTTGTATTACCCAGTAGAAGAGCCACTGAGCACATGTGGCTATACAAATTTAAATGATAGGTGTGCTTCATCATGCTGGGCTTTGTCTTAGAGCACTTTATAATACTGCATTGTTTGTATATGGTATGTGGGTACATGCACATTTGTGTATGCATGTATGTGTATGCATTTGTGTGTGCTTGGGCATGCATGTTCATGTGTGTATGATATATGTGTGTGCATGCATATTCATTTGTTTGCTTGCTTGTGAGTGTGCACGTGTGCATATGTGTGTGTGATAGTGTATGCATGTGTGTGCTCATGAGTGTGCATGTGTATATGTATGTGTGTGACTGTGTGCATATGTGTGCTTGTGTGTGTACATGTTGTGCATGTGTGTGCATGTATATCCATTGCTCTGTGTGCATGTGTATAAGTATGTTAGTGTATGTGTGTGTGTACGCATGTGTGTATATGTCTGTATGTGTGCATACCTGAGGAGTTGGACACCAGAGGTCAGTGGGTGTCTTCCTCAATCTCTCCCCACCTTAGTTACTCCAGGGCTCAGGGCTCTGTTTCCCAGCTGAGATCATAAGCCTACCACCACACCCAGTTTTACCTTGGGTCCTGGGTATTGAACTCAGGTCCTCACACTTGTGCAGCAAGCACTTTACCACCAAGTGAGCCATCCCTCCAGCTCCTCTGCACTGACGGGCTCTAGCTAATCTGTCTCTAGCATAGCTACTGGCACCATTTTCTGCAGTAATTTATTTGACCATTGCACTTTTTTTGTGGGAACTAACTAGGCTGTATGCATTCTTTAGGCACAAGAGTATTGCATAAAACTTAGCCTATGAAACAATAGGAACGTAACTTTTATATACACAAACAGTTTGTAGCTGATTTTATTGCAATATCTTTATGGTAGTATTCACTTATATTGCAGTGGCCTTGAACCAAACCCACGGTATCTCTGGAGCATATCTACAATTAAAATTAAGTAAAAATTTAAATCTCATTTTTTTCAGCAGCATTAGCCACATGTCACACGTATACTTAGTGGCAGCCATATTGGGCAGCGTGTAAAATGTCTCATCGGCCTGGAATTGTAGACCTGGAGCCCATACCACTGAGCCATCTGGGCTCACACCCCACCCCTGCCTTTAGGAGCTGCAGGGCTTCCAATCTCTATCTCAACTGTTCTGTTTCTCAGTTTCTTCATCTCCAATTTGAGAGAAACTGAAACAAAATCTCTCCTAGGGTTGTTAGGGGTGTGTGTGTGTGTGTGTGTGTGTGTGTGTGTGTGTGTGTGTCCCACCTGATACATAGTAAACATCACCCAAACTGAAGCAATTCTCTAGTTGAACATTACCTAAGACACAGGCAGCATCTGGCACATAAAAGTCAACAAATACTTCTTCCTTTGATGAGAACATCTAGAAGACTCAGAGTTGGGGACTCTTAAGTACTGTGGTTTGCATTTTAGATATATCACCACTAACTGCTCCGAGGTTAGCCCCGCCAAAAGACCGTCTCTTCTGGTCTATCTCAACTCTTCACCTTCTTGCAACAGAATGCGAAACCTAGGCTTCGGAGCAATACAGAGCTGTTTGTTCTGTTTTGCTTTGGAGATTCCTAACTAAATGAATGGAAAAGATCTGGACCTAAAACTCAGGCAGGGAGAACTGAATTCACAAATCTTGCTTGTGTCAGCAAAATACATTAAGCATTCCCAAGACCAGGCTCCAAACATGGAGCGTCTTTGTTGGAATGTTTTTAGTTGTCAAAAAACAAGATGCAGTTTGCCATGTCCTCCTTCCCATTCCCTAGGCCCTGGAAAAACTGCTTCTGGTAAAGATAGGGTCTGGAGCTCCCGTGTGCCTTTGATTGCAGAGCACAGTACCGTGAGCTCCTGTGAGCTGGGTCTTCACAGCCGTCTGCGTAGCCTTGTTATATAGAAGAGGCACAATAGAGCAGGACCGGGCTTGCCTGTCCGGTCTGGCAAGGGCACTTTGCACCTGCGGCCTCAGCTTCACTCATTGCATAGGCAGGAGGACGGATTGGGGCTTTAGGTTGTGGTTTTAGCAGAGCTTTTCCAAGCATCATGGAAAACGGTTAGATGTGGATATATGCTGTCCTCTGTGTGCTCACGTGATTCCATATCCTGCAGGCACCACAGGGGACTGGAAGCGAGCCAACAGTGAGGCATTCTGGAGAAGGGATTCTTCCTACATTTGGTTAAAAAAATGGCAGGAGGTCACGGTTACCTTACACAGGGACTTGCACACACAACCATGGCCTTCACAGCTCTGAAATGAAATCTGAGTCTCAGGTAATAAATGAGACTGTCAGAGAAGAGGGCTTGAGATGGGGGAGATGAGGACCAAATAGAAGCAACTGATGCCTTCAGAAAGGGGAAGTCATGGCAGAATGGGGGGATGGTAGGAGTCAAGGTGTGGCAGTGCCTGGAGCTGTGGTGTTCGTTCTATATCCTGTGGAGGAGAGCTAGGTTCTTAGAACAGTCAACGAATTTATACAAATTAGTTGTCTTTGGAGACATCAATGTGAAGAGAAAGAAAACCAAGCTTTAAGACACCAAAGTCATGGGACTGGGGTAAATTCTCTCTTCCCATTGTGGATCTGAACTTCATGCAGCAGTGGAGAGCACAGATCCTAAGTCAGTTTGCCAAGATGGAGATGCAAGCAAGTTATGGAAGCATGACTCCAAAATGAAGAGATTCAAAAATCCTCTGGGGTCATAGCCAGGAGCAGGAACATGTGTGTTGTTCTTGGAGCCATCTGGGATTTGTTTTTAAGTTAAATACAGATGTCTCTCTGCTTACTGTGGAGTTGCATCTCAGCAAGCCTTTCATAAGCTGGGAATACTCAAAAATGCACTGAACACATCAAACCGACTGAACCGAATAGCGTGACTTTGCTACACAGGACACCAGAGAACCAGGCTATTCATGTGCAATCGATCATGTGTGCACTGTTGCTGACCAGCATCACTGGAGTATTACCCTGACTGTGGTAAAACCAGGAGAATGTCAACATTCAAGGTCATGAGTGTCACCTTTGTATCATCTTAAAGCCAAACCACCATAAATTGAAGGTTACATTCTTTTTCATTTTGTAGGATTTTATACCAACCACAGAAGTTATGAGTACATAAATCCCTCCTAATCCTACCACTTTTACCACTGTGGCGCCTTGTGAAGAAGGGAGTGGAGTTGGCATACACTTTATGGCCAAGTTGCATGCCCTTGGTTGTAGTTGTTTCTATATCATATATCTTGAGGGACATTTTTTTAATATGTTATTTAGAATAATATTTTAATAGTCGCTTAATGTTTCGTCCTCCTGTGTCTTGGTATGTGTTGGGGTAGATGAGGGTGTTAATTGGGGTTTCTATTGCTTTGAAGAAACACCATGACTAAAGCGACTCTTATAAAGGAAAACATTTAACTGAGGCTGGCTTACACTCCAAAGGTTTAGTCTATTATCATCATGGCTCGAAGCATGGCAGCATGCAGGCAGACAAGGTGCTAAAGAGGTAGCTAATGATTCTACATCCAGATGGGCAAGCAGCAAGATGAGAGTGCCACACTGGGCCTGGTTGAGCATCTGAGACCTCAAAGCCCACAACCAGTGAGGCGCACTTCATCCAACAAGGCTACACCTGCTCTAACCAAAACATACCTCCTAATAGTGCCACTTCCTATGAGCCTCTGGGGACCATTTTCTTTCAAACCACCACAGAGTGGTATATTCATGTGTGATAAAAACATTTTTCATGAAGGTCAAAGGACAACGTATGCTGTTAGCCCTCATTTCCCACCTTGTTGAGAATGTCTGTTGCTCACCAGAGTCTATGTTAGTGTATCTGGCCCATGAGTTTCCAGGCGATTGTCCCATTTCTATCTCCCATCTCTCAAAGAAGACTCTAAAAGCTAGAAATAAACAGCTTCCCTAAAGTGCAATGCACATTTTAGTTCTTCAAAAATATATTAAATCCCCAAACTGTCAACGCTTCCTGTTATTTTCTCCCAGATAAAAAAGAATGAAGCAAGCTACAGGTTTGTAAAATGACTTCTTTTCTACACTGATTCACCACAAAGTTTGGGTAAAGCCCAAAGTTTCTAAGACACTGTGTGGGACTTCTACTCAAAACGTAATTCTAAATTTAGCTAAATTTTAATGTTTTAATATTCAATGTTTTTATATTCTAATCCTGTGTAGATTTATTCAGTATTCTTTTGGCTTAATGGATATGAAAGGATAAAAGTCATAGGGAGATAATTCATTTATAATTAGGCCTAATTGTTTCAGATAATTGTATTTCTCAAAAGGGTTTGTGGAAGCCAAAGAAAAGAGAATTTTTTTCCACTTGTGAAATCTGGGACTTGAACTTCTACTGTTCTGTGCTCTCTGATTTGATGCAGAGAGTAGTTAGCAAAAATAGCAGTCTGACATGGCAAAAGATGTCTCAAGATAGCAGAGATTGTCACAAACCTCCATAGGAGATTATGTCTTTTATGAGGAAATAAACTTCATTGTATAGTGTAGCAAAAACAGTCGTGTGGGAAACAAAGGTTTGCCATTTACCTTTGCATGAGTCCCTGCTCAAGTCACTGGAGATGTGACAGGGGATATGCCTTCAGGTCACAGTCTACAGGAAGGAGACACCTGGGTAACAAAAACACTGACACTTAAGTGTCAAAACAGGACAATTTACTTAAAAATGGAGAGTTAGGTAGGTAGGTAGGTAGGTAGGTAGGTAGGTAGGTAGGTAGGTAGGTAGGTAGAAGAAAGGATGGACAGATAGATAGATAGATAGATAGATAGATAGATAGATAGATAGATAGATAGCGTAGGTAGAGTTTAAATCACTACAAAAAAAAATGTCAGCAGGAGTTGAAATATTGATAACCATGCAAAGACCCAGAGTAAGATATTCCAGAGACAAGAAATAAGCCTTGGGGGCTGAAGATATGGCTCGGTGGTTAAAAACACTGGTTGCTTTTCCAAAGGTCATGAGTTCAATTCCCAGCATCCACATAGTGGCTTACAACTATCAATAATGGGATCTGTTGCCCTCTTCTGGCATGCAGGTGTCTATGCAGATAGAACACTACATAAGTAAATCTTAATAAAAAAGAAAAAAAGAAAGAAAGGAAGTTCAATACATGTTAGAAACAGGGTTAAACCAAGAAATGAACTCAGAAATAAAGCAGGCATCAAACTATGTAGCGCCCTGGAGGCTGTGATGAGATTTTTTGTTTTCGTCGTGTTTGTGATACGAAATCAGTGGAGACGCTTACAGAGAAACCTTAGCCCTGGGTGCTTGACAATCCACACAAGACAAAGAATGTATATTGAGCAGAAAGTTCCATAGGAAATCAGAGAGCAGGGGGCTCGAATGGTCAACGTAACATATAAGGAGAGATGAGTTGTGAACTGAGTCCCAGAGGAACATGGAGGTGTGGGGCTGGATTCAACAGAAAAGGTGGAAAAAGTCATGAAAGGGCAATGAAGCAGGGGAGAGCATGGGAGCCCCCAAGAGAGACCTGGTTATCGCGGGGAGACCTGCCAGAGTCACACTGGACGGTCACCTCACACCTGCTCCCCAGCCAGCCCGGAAACTCTGGCAAGGAAGGGCCACTGCGTTCTCCTGGCTTTATCTTTGCACCTTGGGCACACAAGGCCAGGTGCTTCATTAATATTTATGAAACCCACTGAGCCCGGTAAAGTAAACAGTGTGTGTGGAGACCAGTAGAAGCCAGGAGCAGAGTGGGGCTGGGCGTGGAAGGGCCAGCCTTTGCTGAGAATTGAAAGTTCACGGAGCATAAATAATTTAAGATTCATTTATCTGTTTATTGTTGGATCACAGAAAACCAGAATCTGGATCTGTCTCATTGAAAATTATCTGGCTTCACTCAAGTACTAGTCTTTTTTTAAATCTTATTTGATTAAAAAATATCAAATATTCTTTAATGCTAGGTTTTTTAATCTTATTCGAGTTTTGGGAGAATAGTGGAAGACAGGGGGTTAGCCTCCAAAAACGCACCATCCAAACATCTGCAGTGAGCAGAGGAAACAAAAGTCGTTTCCACGGTGAGCCAAACCCAGAGGCACTGTCAGTCACCCAACTGCAGTTGGTGACTCTGGACAGCCCTTCTACTGGGAATCCTCGGGGTGCAGCCCCAGGGATGTACCTATTAGGGGTTGTCACCAAGCATCCACAGGGAAGTCATCTGCTTAATACCGGGAACAAACACATTTACAAGAGTCCCGCCGGAACTCTGTCCTCTTGACTCAGAAAAGAAATTCTCATCAAGACCACATCATGGGAAGAGGTTTAAGGAACACTGCTGGCTTGGTCTCCTCCCCTCCCTTGACTCCTCTAAGCAATCAGAAACCCACTGAGCTCAGTAAGGAAGGCAAACAGTGTGTATTGGGAACAATACATATTGGGAATTTGAAGTGTTTTGTTTTTTTGTTGGGTTTTTTTTTAAGCAGCATTGAGAGATAGGGAGATAGCTCAGTGGGTAAACTGCTTTCCTTGAAAGCTTCAGAATCTGAATTTGATGGTGACACATAAGCCCAACACTGGGGAAGCAGAGACAGGTGGATCCTGGGGCTTACTGGCTGCCCAGCCTAGCCTACTTGGCAAGTTGCAAGTTTCCAAACAATAAGAGACCTTGTTTAAAACAAGAAAACAAAACAAAAACACACCGTGGCTAGATTTGAGGAGTGGCAGCTGGCACTGTCCTCTAGCCTATGGCATATGTCAATTCCACAGTGACCTCTGTCCACAGGCTCACTGGACCTTTTAACTGGTAGCCCTTTGTTCTTTCTCTTCCAGAAACAGTGTTTGGTGACACTCGGAATGATCCAGAATTTGAGACACTGCTGTAGACTAACCTGGCCTATAGCAAAAGTAGATTTGCCCAAACCTGTGGACATAGAATGACCCTGTCTTACAACTAAGACAGTTAGGAAGACACCGAGATCTGCGTACAGTGTGGGCTAAGGCAAACATCAAGGGATCCATGTTGTGATATCCAAAGACCCTGTGACACTGTCTGAAAGTAAAAATTCTGGCAGCATCCAGCATTCTTTTCTTGTCAAAGAGTAGAAAACTATGGTGACAGTGTTGAAGTCACAAACACATAAGCAGGAAGCTAACTAAATATGAAGCCTAATAAGGTAATAAAATGAGGGGGAGGGGCAGCACATAGCTATCTGGGTGAATGGATGCTTCACATCCTTAAGCCTGATGCGAGATTAGCATCACACAGGGAAAGGACACAATGCTCTACTCACGTTCCTGAGCAAGGAGCAGAAGGGAATAAAATACTCTGCCTAGACAGGGGGAGTGTCACTATCTGGTGTGTAGTCTCAGGACTCATCTCACAGCCAAACTCTGGAAACAGCTTTGTCAACATGCCTAACAGGGGTACTTTTAAGAGAGGATTTTGTTTAATTAAGGGCAAGCAAAATTTTGGAGAAAATAGAGAGAGAAAGGCTGAATGGGTTCAGTTGTATGCAGAGGGAGGAGAGAGAAGAAGATGCCAATTTGCCTAACAGTGCTTGAAAGAGATGCCTAGAAGAGTGGGTCTTTTGCATGTCAGATGCAAAGCGCCCCCCCATCCATCCCCATAGACATTCATGTCCTAGTTCAAGGAATTTGTAACTGCTACTTCATATAATAAGGTGGAGTTTGCAGAGATGGTAAGTCAGAGAGCTTGAGGTAGGCTGATAGAGTGGCCATGACATGTACACAAGGTCTTATAAGAAAGGCCATGAGCCAACCGTGACGGACCCTGACAATAATCACTGTGCCAATGAGGATGAGACTGGAGGATTCAGAGAGGTTCAGGCCAGCCTGGGCTACCCCTGAGAGCTGGAGATACAGTTTAGTAAAACAACATTTGCCAGGCATGATCAGTGCCCTGAATCAGACACTGAGTGAGGAAGAAGGGCAGGGGAGGAGAAGAGAGGAGAAGGAAGTTTAGAGAGATGCTGTGCTGCCAGCTTTGATGGTGGAAGGACCACAAGTTAAGGAACACAGGTGACGCTTAAGTGCTCCAAGCTGGAAACTCGAAGGAGACAGACTGCCTGCTGACTCCTGAAGACCCAGAACTGTAAACTGACAGCCTTGGACTGTTTCAAGTCATTGAGTACACGTGAGCATCAGTGGGAGCTCACGGAATGGGTTCCGTTGGGTTCGTGATAGCATTTCTCTGTTTTGTTGTCGAATAGCTTCTGTGAAGTCTACCCTTCCTCAGTGTCTTAGGAGTCCAGTTGGTGTTCCTGACTTGGTGTGAGGACATGCTGGGATGGGCATAGAGCCCAGGTGGGTAGAAGCTGGCATCTGGAGCTCAGTGGGATTTGAGGTGACACGTGGTGTAAAGGTGCAATCTGAACGCCTCTCTACCACAAACATCCTCTGATCCTGTTACTTCAAAATGGCCACTAAATCTCATGAGTACAAAGGAGCACTGTTGGGCATCACCTGCACTGTGGGCATCACCTGAAAATATACTTTGGAACTTACAGAATTACATTAAGAAGAAAGTCACTATATCAGGCAGGTGGGGGGAGAGGATAGAGACTGGATTGGCTTACACAATATGGGATGGATAGTCCAACAATGGCCATCAGCACACTAGAGAGACTGAGAGTCAGGTTTCCAGTCTGGCTCTGAGCTCTGACACTTCTTGGGGAGTCGGTAGTATTGAGTCCAAGTTGAAGGACCAAAGAAGTTTGGTCAGATATCGGATGATTCTGTCACAAGAAGAAAGAAGAGAAAGAAAGGAAGGAGGGAGGGAGGAGAGGGAGGAGGAGGGAGAGGGAGGGAGGAGGAGGAGGGAGGGGAGGGAGGGAGGGAAGAGATGTGATTGAAAGAGAGAGGGGGGAGGAGAAGAGGATAGGGGAGGAGAGAAGAGGATAGGGGAGGGGAGAAGAAGATAGGGGAGGGAGAGGAGAGGAGGGAGGAGAGGAGGAGGGAGAGGAGAGGAGAGGGAGGAGGAGAGGAGAGGAGAGGAGGAGGGGGAGGGAGGGGAGGGGAGGGAGGGGAGGGGGGAGAGGAGATATGTGGAGCCACCTAATAGGAAGCCTGGTCTAATGGGTGGATCTGGCCACACCTGCGCTGAAGGGACTGCTAGGATCAAACATGCAGCCTCCTTCTCCCCACCCCCTGATCTCTTGCTGGCTCTCCCCAATCAATCCAGACAGACAGAAAGGGAGTTTTCAATAGGTTTGGTCCTAACCTGCTTTCCAGCTGTCAGGACAATGAGAGAATCTAAAAGACAAACAGAGCCTGTGGCCCCAGAGCCCTTTGTGTAAATTTCTGGTATTCTACATCATACAGCAATTGATGTGCATCATAACTATTTTTAAGTACATGATAGGACTTCATTAAACAGTTCTGCAATGCTATTCTAATATAGATTCCCAAATCCATTACACTGTAAGATTAAGTGACTTCCTGTGTGGTTTGTCTCTTCTAAAAAAAAAAAAAAAAAAAGCTTAGTCTTCCGGCGAAATGGGAGAAATTGTTCATTTCTGGATTCTAGCTGCCATCTGCAGTGACCAACACATGATGGGTGAGAGCTCTAAGACCCTGGAGCTGGTATCAGTGGGAGGGGAAGGTGACGTCAGGTTGTGGCCACGTGCAGGGATGTGTGGCCCAGCGGAGGCCTGAACCCTGGGGAGGGCAATGGTGGGAGACTGATATCAGACTGTGAGGCATCTGAGGAGACTACAGCCCCTCACTGCCAAAAGGCCAGATCTCTAACCAAGCTGCTTGCTTCTCCTGAAAGATGCCAGGGCTTCTCTTGAAGCATTAAGATAACATGGTCCACCCTAGAGTACTGATGAACTGGGCATAATGGGAAACCCATAAGGAATATTGTCTCACACCACATGAAGATGAATTGTCCTCAGAAGTACTCCCACCCCCATCCTTTGAGAATTATTTACTTTTAACAAACAAAGGTAGACTGGCTGTGTTTTGTTTTGTTCTGCTTAGTGTCTGGAGCCGATAAGCTTTTAGTTTAAGCTGGCCATTAAAGGAAATCGATGATTACATCTTTATGGAATTCGTTGAGGATCCTCAGGGGTGAACACAGCAGGCTCTCTTTAAGCTTGGAGGTCCTCTATAAACAGGCTTCTGTCTATTCCTGGGTCGCAGTCTGTGGGGGTAGAGGAGCAGGAATTAGACTCAAAGGAAAAATACAGGTGTGGTGGTATACGCTACGCCTACAACCCCAGAGCTTTTGAGTGAAGACAGTAGGCTATCCTTGGCTTATTTGGTGAGCTTGAGGCCAACTTGTGCTACATGAGACCTAAAATAAGTTCATAAATAAATCAAAGAAGAATCCATTACTGAGCCCTGTTCGTAGTCAGAGCTACATTCACCACATCGTCCTTTAGAAGAACACCGTGACTCTCTTAGAGAACCCATCCCACCCACCAACTTAGAGCTTGGTCAGATGGCGTTTCTAGCTAATAGAGCGTCTTGAAAATGCCAGAAGAGGCACATCTCATTGCCACGGGAACAGGACACGTCATGGGCAGATGTTTCCTTCAGTCTGACTCTTGGTATAAGATGACTTGGTGGCGTACACTCACTGTCTAGATTTGTTCAAAATCCACAGTTCTGAATAGATTCCCATCAGGAGCCAATCTAGCCAAACCCGGAGCTGCTTGTCATCGCTGCAAACACTGATTAGCCAGCCAGTGACTTTTAGAAACAGAGGAAGAAACTGAAAGGACTGAACAGGAAGCTAAAATGGCACTGCCTCTTCCACAGAGCTGCCCAGGGAATCCGCCATTCAAATCCCTTCAAAGGAATTCTAAGCAAAACAGAGTTGGTTGTTTCTGAGATTCTGTGAACAATATAGAGGTAGCACATTGTTAAATAATATGGTAGATAATCAGAAAAACTTTTCATGTGAGTTTGATGAATTAAGCACCTAGCAAAGGTATATTAGGAATATTGATAGAAAAAAAGGAAGCCCAGCACTGAAACCAAGTGTACATTCAGATGAACCTGTCAGGCACCAACATAGCATAATTTAGGAAGGACTTGTTCATACTCATGCATATGAGTACACACGTGTATGCATTCATATGCAAATACACACACACACACACACACACACGGCCAGAGTAATCAAAAATATTTCTCTTATAGTCTAGCAATGTTGACACACAACTTTAGTACCAGTGCTTGAGAGACAGAAGAGGCAAGAAGATCTCTGTCCAGTTTGAGGCTAACCTGGTCTACATAGTGATTTCCAAGCCAGCCAAAGGTTGCATAGTGAGACACTGTCTCAAAAAACAAAACAGGCAATACATCTTCCTAATCACTCTCTTGTAGACCAAAATTATCCACCATACTAAGCGTTGGTGTGCCCAATCTGAACGCGACTGTCTTAAAGTTGTAGCTCATGGGGCTGCTGAGATGGCTCAGCAGTTAAGAGCACTCGCTACTTTTCCAGAGGTCCCGAGTTCAATTCCCAGCAACCACCAAGTAACTTGTCCCCACCTACAAGGGGATTTGATGCCCTCTTCTGGCATGCAGGTGTACATGCAGATAATTTATATGCTAATTTAAGGCACATGTATTTATTTAATGTGTGTGCGCGCGCGTGCGTGTGTGTGTGTGCGCGCGCGCGCGCGCGTGTGTGTGTGTGTGCGCGCGCGTGTGCATGTGTGTGTGGGGGGGTGTGGTATGCACGTTCCACTGCACAAGTGTTGAGGTCAGAACTTGTGGGTGTCAGTTCTTTCCTACTATCAGGTGAGTTCTGCGGAAACTGGAGTCTTCAGACTTGGCAGCCATTTTGTGGCCATCCTATGACCTCACTCTCCACCCTAATCCCTTAATATGATGAAGAAACATAGAAGCTGGTCCCTGCAGGTGTGGCTGCACAAGGCTACTTGAGTCCCTTGAGTAAATAGCGTGCTGTGCAGTCTACAACCAGGAGAAACCTGGGAAGCTTCTACAGAAAAACGTCCTGAATGAGGGCTGGGAGGCAGGTAGGCCAAGGGCTCTAAGAGAGCACCCGGGGAAGGAAACATGGGAGTGAGGTCTGTAAAGGGGACAAAAGGAGCATGAGGATTCACAGCAGATGGCAGAGTTGACAAGATGAATCATCACCGAAGACTTCATGGTTTGTTCTGTTCTTCAGCCCAGCTGTGAGCTGGCCACCAGCACTGTCCCATTCTAGAGGTAGCAGAACTGAGGGCAAAGCTGAAATTTGAAACCTGAGGCTGCAGCCTTAGTCAGGAGCCGGAACCTCGGCCCCTTGGAGAATCTGTGAGGCTGGAAGGTTAGCCCTAGACCCAGAACTAGAGAGGTGCAAGGGGCCTCAGAGGGGTCTTCAGGCCTGCAGGTGTGGGGCAAACCAGGCAGCTTTCTCCTGACTGTGATACCATTTGGCTTGAGGACATGGCTTAGAAAATCTCTGTCTGTAATAGCTGTACTAGGCCAGCCACTCGAAGGGGCAGCCTCTGTCACCAGAGACCCCTGTCCTCACTACCCAGATGTGCCCCCCAAAGACGGTCATGAAAGTATTTACCTAATCCCTACCACGGGGGAAAGCCTGGTGAGAATAGGGTTTTGGCTGTTTACTGTTTTGTTAGTTTTCTTTCTCTCATAGTCACCAAAGTAACCTATAGCCTGTTTACCAAGCAAACGTCTGAACCATAGTCATCTCTGTCCTGAAACAAACCTGATTTTAGCGTCATCAGACTTGGAGCCACAAATAGGCAAACAGAGGAGGAAAACCAGGATGACTCTCTCTCTCCCCAGGCTCCGAAAGCCTTAGTTATAGCTGTGAAGTATTTTCAGAACATTGAATTCAAGTGCTAGAGAAAGCACAACATCTTTTTATTGCTCATCCTGGAAAGACCACAGCAGTGAAGCTTCAAAAACAACAACAACCGTCTGATTAGCATAATCTGTGGCTGATGAATATGGATATTGTCAATAGTCACCTAGAAGCTTGCTTCCTTTTGCACATTTTGTTCTCTCCTACCAAGAAAGGAAATATCCCTAAACCCCTGTTTGCACCAAGCTCAGAGGAATTGCCTGAAGGGAACTGAGCCAGGAAGAAATTCTTGCCACCTTCACCCTTTGTTCTACTTAATCATCCACATTGTCATTAGCATTTCCTGTAACCAAGAGTATGGAATGCAAATCGAGGCTCTTGCCTCCCTCCCTGATGAGGCTGGTCTGTTTCTCTAATGTTCTTTTGACAGTGTCTGATACAGGGCTGACAGGACAGGTCTCCAGGGAACAAGTGTAGACTATGCAGTGAATGCAGCACTGGCAAAGGCAGGCTGACAAGAGATCTCACCAACCTACCCAGGACAGGACAAGACAGGAAACAGGAAGGACCTGCTGATGAACCCCCTGTGGCATGATACATCATTAAGCCTGACCCAGGGCATTGGGCGTCAACCTTATTCCTGTTTATTTGTTTGTCTGTTTACAAAGGATTCTGAAGATGGAAACACTCAACTACACCCCTCAACAGCCTGAGAATGGGTGTCAGCCTCTCCATTAGTGACTGAATTGTACTTTGCTTACCAGTCTCTTGCTGTAGCAGTTGTACCCTGCACATTTGACACTGTGTAAAGTCCTTTACACACTTTATATACCATACCCTTTACACCCCTGTCCAGCCCACCATCAACAAAAGAACTGATAATTCTTCAACTAAATGTAGTATGCAGACGGGCCAGCCACCAAGGTAACAGGGAGAACATCAGCATGGCTTACAAAGTCCCTTTCTAGCGCAGCATTGACAATGGTCCTCAACCTGGGGGTCACGAACCTTTTGGGGTCAACCTTTTCACAAGGGTTGTCTGAGGACATCAGAAAACACAGCTCTTCCAACATATAACAAGGATGCATGCTCCACTATGTTCATAGCAGCCTTATTTATAATAGCCAGAAGCTGGGAAGAACCCGATGCCCTTCAACAGAGGAATGGATACAGAAAATTCGGTACATCTACACAATGGAGTACTACTCAGCTATCAAAAACAATGACTATGAAACTCATAAGCAAATGGATGGAATTAGAAAATATCATCCTGAGTGAGGTAACCCAATCACAAAGAAACACATGGTATGCACTCACTGATAAGTGGATATTAGCCCAAATGTTCGAATTACCCAAGATGCAATCCACAGACCACATGAAGCTCAAGAAGAAGGATAATGAAAGTGTAGATGCTTCAGTCCTTCTAGAAGGAGGAACAAAAATATTCATAGAAGGAGATACAGAGACAAAACTTGGAGCAGGAACTGTATTAAAGGGTCACAGCCAGAGAAAAGTTGAGAGAGAGTAGTTTATTCAGTACACTTCAAGACCAAAGCAGGCTGAGCAGTAGTTAAAGAACTCCCTATAGGCTGGGAAAATGGAGGGTGTCAGGGGCATCTGCTTGGAAGGAGTACTTTTGTCATTAGGGAAAGTTTTCTTGTTTGTAATTCCCTGGTATGTAATTCACATCATTCAAAGAAAAACAGTCTGAATTTGGGGGACTACAGTCCTGGAAGGTTAGTGACAGGCACCACCCCTGTCATTTCCACTGTGAGATCTCTGCCATGCAAGAAAGAGCCATATAAATCAGAGTTATGCAAATGAGGGTGATCCTGGCTAGCTAAAATTCAGGCCTGCTCAAAGCTGACGTCACCTGTCAGTCACCTGCCCCCCCTTCCAGATGCTGCTCTGTGGTGTTAGGTCACAGCACTCTGCAGCTAACAGTTTGGGTAGTAACTACACTTACTCCTTGGACTATGCTTGTGAAATTCCCAAAGAGGGATTGATTCCACCTCTGGGTCTCTTATTAATGGCTTTCCCTCCATGTTAAACTTTGCATAGCAGCTGCAGTGAATGGGTAGAGAAGCCACAGCCTCCTGGTGCTCACTGAATGAGGTCATCCAGTGGCCTCATTGTGTCTTTAGAGACAATCCCACATTGCAGATCTTTCAGCAGACTGACCCCTGTGCATTTTCATCAGGTTAAGTCAGTACCCAAGCCCTGGCCCTGCAAGACCTATTGAAGACCCTGGACAGGGGCTTGTGCCTTTTCTGCCTCCATTGCTTCCTCTGGCATCTGTTGCTACAGTTAAGCTGCTGTTGCAACATACATACACACACATATAGCCTACTAAGTCCATTGTGTTGCTTGTATGTACATGTTTAGGGCTGACCACAGGACTGGCTAGGCAGCCAGGGGCTGCTCCTGGAGAACACTGATTCTCTCTCTCCCAGCAGCCATTGATTGACTGTAGATCTTCCTCTAGGCGTGGGGCCTTGTGAAATTTTCCATGTCCACATTGGCATGTCAACTGGTGTTGTTGCCCTGTTTTCATTCCATCGCAGCCTGTCCTGGTCTGCTACGGCTGCCACAGCAGTACACCTCTGACTAGGAGTGCAGCCACAGACATGCCTCCACCCTCATTCTCCTCTAAGAGTCCAAAGTAGTGCCCTGTGAGCAGTGGCTCCCATTGCTTCGCTAATCAGGAAAGAAGACACAGAAAGATGAGGATGAGGAAGAGAAGAGGGCTATGGGTGAAGGAGAAAGGGGAGATGAGGAGCCGGCAGGGAAGGGTATAAGGGTCTGAAAATCACTGAAGGAAGACCCAGATTCAGTATGCAAAGGCAAAGAGCATTTATTCTGCAAAAACAACCTGCATGTGGGGAGTCAGCCATTATCTCAAATGTTGACCCCAGACGAAGGCACCCAGGCCTTCTTATAGGGAACTCTGGAACTCTCTAGAAGGATTAGGTAATCTAAAATTTTATTGGTGAGTGTTAGGGGGTCACAGGCGGTCAGTGGTCTGTGTTCCTGTCATGAACGTTCAACCATGTGCTGAGATAGGCTGCCCAGTGCAGATGACCCGTTCTGAGGTGAGATACTTCCCCATTTTTGTGTTTCTCCCCAGGCTGTTCTTTGGGAGGGGGTTTTATGGTCTTGTTCTGAATTTTATGCTCTGTTCCTAGAGCTTGTGTCTTATGACCAAGTTTCTGGACTTACTGTCTGTTCCTGAAGCTGCTGCCCTATGGCCTTTTTTGAAAGCAGGCCTGGTCCTTAAAATGGAGGCAAACGGCTTATATTGTCCTTTTAAGGGGAGTAGTGTATAAACTGACCACATGGCCACTCAAAAGTATCATTGAGGGGAAGGTTTTTGTTGTAAGTATGAGGGAGAGGCCAACCAGAGGCATCTGGAAGGAAGAGTCCAGAGCAGAGAGAGAAAGTCGTACACTGTCAGCAGATTGGACGTGGCCATGAGGGCAGGAGGAGGGGAACGAGAAAGGAAGACACAAAGAGGACCAGGGGTGGGCAACCAGGAGCCCAGCTGAAATAGCAGGGTTGTAAGGAGGAATGAGCAGCTGGGGGTGGGGTGGAGCCCATGAGCTGGAGAAGTTTGAACTGGGATCTTGACGAGAAGACCAAGGATACCATCATGGGCTCTGAAATGTGTAACAGGTAGCACGTGCTTTGATAGCCACTGATAGCCACTACAGATGAGTGCTTGTCCCTCCTACTGGTCATAAAGAATGGCTCCTTTGTTTGAGGAGTACTGGCTTCACAAGTTCCTGAGGAATGCTGGCTTGTATCCAGAACTTGGAGCTGACAGAGAAGGAGCACAATCCAGACCCTAGGCTCCTAGAGTAAATTAAACCGGAAGGGTTGTCACCAAGTCCTGTGAACTAAGCTAGTGCATTTCACCTGATTCTCCTAATTACCCAGTGTTTGCAAAGCCTTCGGGAAGAGATAAGCACAGCATTAAGTGCTAAGTAGTATTAATTAATAATATTAGCAGGCTGGGTGTCGGGACACACACACCTGCAATCACAGCACTCGGGACAAGGACGCAGAACTGCCAACTTCAACACCAGCCACACCGCCTAGCGACACCCTGGTTCAAAACTAGTAACACTTGTGGATCACATCAGCAGGAACTTTGTGTAAAGAAGCCTAGGCTTGGAATCAATGTTTCACGTACTGCAAATTTTCTTTCTAGAATCTTATAACCTTCTGAATTTCCGAGGAAGCAGCCTCGAGAGCTGTGGGCGGGGCTCCCTACACCAATGCTCTCCTGTATCAAACACCAATGAAGAAACTGCTCACACACCTGCCTACAGGCCAATCTAATGGAGGCATTTTCTCCATTAAGGTGGCCTCTTCCCAGTTTGTGTCAAGATGACCAAACCAGCTAACCAACATAATGAGTGACCATCACTCAAGATATGCTCTTTCTCAACAGCCAGCTCATAGAAGGGGCTGCATGTGAGGGTCATGACTCCATGAGCAGCACGGCCACGGGAACCTCAGTCTTCTCAGAGGGTGAACAATCCTCTTAAGTTCCAAACGCATCAGATTACGACCCCCATTTAACTTATTCCAGAGTTGCTTTCCTGGAAGTTTCGACATCCTTATATTTTAAGACCATCCAAAGACCTTGCATGCTGACGCAGCGAGCAGACTTTTCAGTTCATTATTAAGCCTCAGAGCACCATTGTCAAGGGGCTTACGTTCAAAAACACCATGTGACATCTTCCAGAGACATTTTCTGTTTTATCTGAAAGCTAAATTCAAAATAGCCCCATGCGTGGCATGCCCATGGCCCCTCTTAAAAAGCTTAGATCTAGTTTTACATTCTATTGTTTTTTTAAAATGAGAATATTGTGTTCACAATATTTCCGCATCACAGCTCAAATCGTGCCAGAGCCAAGTAAGAAGTAAGTGGGAGTTGAGGCAGCTGAGTGCTTCCTTTGACCCAGTCGTTGTCCTCAGCTCCTTACGTGCATGCTCTGACCTACATTAACACTAAGCAAATGACTTTGTTGCCGGAGTGGTAGCGTCAGAGCCTAGCTCCTGGCAGCCCTAATGAACAAGGTTCATCCACCTGTCCTCCATGGGTATCATGGCTTGGGTGAGAAATGTTCCTCCTAGGCTCACGGATTTGAGCATTCGATGCCCAGCTGGTGGGACCGTATGGGAGGATTATAGAGCTTGTAGGAGGTGGAGCCTTGTTGGAGGAAGTACACCAATTGGCTCTGAGATGTTACAGCCTTGCCCTGCTTCCTATCAGGTGATTCCCTGTCAGCTTCCTGTCTGTAACTGAAAGCCTGACCAATGATATGCTTCCAATGCCTGATGCCACGCCTCCCCACCGTGATGGGCTCTCCCCTCTGGAACCAAGAGTCAAAGAAAACCCTCTCTTCCTTGGGTTGCTTTTGTCAGGATATCATATCACAGCAATAGAAAGCCAGGAACACAATGGACAAGCGAAAGAGACAAGCTACTGGCTAAACCAGAAGGGCAAATTTATTCAGTGTGGCAATGCTGGGAAAGCAAAGGGCTAAGTGAGCCCCTCTTCCAAGCCCATCGTCAGGGCTAACATGAGACTAAGTCAGGGGACTATTTTAAAGATACGTAGAGCTAAGCATCCCTAGTCAATGTGTGGTCCCAGTGTCAAAATCTGGCCCTCAGTCTCTCCGGAGGTGGTCTGGCAATTCCTCAGAACTGTGTGGAATATCTTTCTGGTAGATACACTCTCCCTGCAGCTGACACCAGAGTCCCAAACTTTCCCTTCCCCGATCAAGAGATTCCTGGAGAAAATCAAACTCCTTGAAGAATAGTTGGAATTTACAAAGGTTGGGGGGGGGGGAACACCAGTCTCCTCAGAACCCCTTCTTATCAGCCCCTGAACTACTGAGACTGAAGTACAGAGAAGGAAAATGACCCACACCCAGTGCTAGAATAAGCCAGGCTCTGAGATGATTGTGAGACACAAGACAAGCTTCCAGTGGTCATATAGGACTGGAAGGAAACTCAGAGAGAGAACACATGTTAAAAAAACAAAGGACGGTCTCGATCCTGTTGATGGCGGTATGCCAAATGTGTCTCCCAGTCACGGCTTGTCCCCACAGTTCTTATCTTCTTTCTCCTGTTTCTCTTGCAGACGTTCATGCCCAAGACCAGGCTGCCGTGGCTCCCACTGGGCCTTTCTTAAAGGGACAAGCACTAATTGCTCCATGAGTTCCAGAATCATCCACTGAGGCTTCCATAGTCCTTTTCCATCCGCAAGCCTTCACTGCAACGCTACTGTTCAAGATGAGTGGCTTTCTGTCCTCACTGGACCCCCGGCGGGTACAGTGGGGGGCTGCCTGGTATGCAATGCACTCTCGGATCCTGCGCACCAAGCCGGTGGAGTCCATGCTGGAGGGAACTGGGGCCACCTCAGCGCACGGTACCAAGCTAGCCCAGGTGCTCACCACTGTAGACCTCATCTCTCTCGGAGTCGGCAGCTGTGTAGGCACGGGCATGTATGTGGTGTCCGGCCTGGTGGCCAAGGAGATGGCAGGACCTGGGGTCATCGTGTCATTCATTATCGCTGCTGTCGCATCTATTTTATCAGGTATGTGTCCAGGGAAGGGGTCCCTCAGCAAGGTCATTCACTGCCCTGGCTGCTGCTCACCCCACCCTTACAGAGTATTTATTACTATTCTTATTTATTTTGTGTGTTGTGGGGGCATACACCACAGCCTGTGTGTGAAGGTCAGAGGACAGTTTGCGTGAGTCAGTTCTGCCCTGTCACCATGGGTCTGGGGAACCCATGCTGACAGTTGGATTGGCAGACACCCTTCCCTCTGAGCCATCTCCCCAGCCCTCTTTTATAATAGTTAGTAACGAACTGTACCTGGGGCAGTGAAACGGCTTGTTTACTTTTTTGGTCTCCAATCCTAGATAGGAGACCAGGTTTTGCCCTGATTGTAACAGCTTCCATTTTCTGTGGCTTTCAGTACAAGCAACTATTCCAGTGCCTTCTGATCCCCCGGCTTCTCACTCTCCGTTGTGTTCTAGTTACTCTGTTTCCGTTTTAACTCTCCCTCTCCTTGGCAGGCAGGTTGGATCCCCTAGGGGAGAAACGGACCACACAGCTAGTGCAGAATAGTAGCAAAGGCTGTGCAGAGTAGCAAGGCAGTTGCTCTGACGCGCCTGGGAGTTGACGAGCCTCAAGATGGCAGTGGGACACAAGGAGGAGGAAGCCAAGCAAGGAGACGTAGGGCTGCTGTAGAGAAAAGACGCTGCCTCCTCGGCTGCCTCAGTGAATGCATCACCTACAGGGAGCCCAGCAGCCTTTGCTCTCCCCTGACGCAGGGTAAACAACTCTTCCAAAAGCAGGATGCCGAGACCTACATGTTGGTGAAGTGTGGGACGGCTCTCCAATTGCTTTTCTTGCTTTCCTTCTTTTTCTCTAGACCTGTGGGCCATGGTATCTCCCCAGAGTTCCAGAGTTAGGTCAACAGACAACAAGAAAGAAAGAAAAAAGGAAAGGAAGGAGGGAGGGAGGGAGGAAGGAAGGGAGGAAGGAAGGAAGGAAGGAAGGAAGGAAGGAGAGACAGAGGGAGAAGGGAAAGGAAGGTTATTCTAATATAGGCAGGAGTTCTGTGACTTATGCACAGCATCACAAGAAAATCCCTATAGTATCATTCTTCCCTATTAATATTTAGCCTCCATTCATAAAGGAGCAAGAGAAAGTACAAACTCACAAACATACTGGCTCTTATCTGACCCTTTTCATTTAGTAAGAAAAGATCCACTGGGACATCCTTGCTGTATTCCCTAGACATCCCCCTGTCCTGGAATCACCCTTTCTCCTGCATAAAGACTCTAATAACCTGGGTTTATGCAGATTAAAGGACTTCTGTTCCTTTAAACTGAAATGAGTTTCTCACATGAATGAAAGAATTACCTGGCTACTTGGAACAAGTAAGGCGACTGCAATTCTTCCCAAGTTTTATTGACGGAGATTACTCACCACGGACTCATACCCCTAAAAGAATTATCACTATAGAACTGACTGGAGATGGCGGAAGAGACAGCATCTTGCTAGGGGGAATGTCCTGGTTTATGATGCCGTAATAGAATGCCTTAACCAAAAGCAACTCAAGGTAGAAGCAGGTTTATCTCAGTTCACAGTCCAGCCCCATGGGTTATGTCACAGCAACAGAAGCTTGAAACGGCTGGCCACAGACAGTTGCTGTATGCAAATCATCCTTTATATGAAAGCCATTGCATCCTGGGAGCACTCAGCACTCAGATATACAGTGCCCACAGCACTGTATATCTACCTCTTCCCTGCTGAGCTGGAGAGCTCAGAATTCACCCAGCCAGTATTCTGTGGGAGCGAGTTTGCAGTCCTGGCAGACCACACCCCTTTCCAACTTTACAATCAGTGACATCAGATTGTGGACCTGAGGTCAGCTGTGGTGGGGCTTCTGTTTCTGCTGTTTTTGTTTGCCATGGAGTCGGTTGTCAAGCATTCCCCAGCTTCTCCTCACCACTGCGCCAGGCTCCAGAAGACAAACGCCTGCCTCCCCCCCCTCTCCAGATGGTCCCATCCGTAGCATCTCTCCTCTCTCAGTGACTGACTCATCCTCCGGCTGAGGCCAGCCACGATCCTTCAGAGCCTCAGCCAGAGCCAAAACCAAAATAGCTCGTGCAGATATTATCAGATTTACAGTGGGTCTCTCCAGTCAGGTCTGGCACTGCCGTGCTCTCTGATCACAAATGTCCCCTCCCTGCTATCTCATTCCCCTCCCCGCTCTCATCCCCATGTCACTTAGATGTTAACCAACCTTTCCCTGCTTCTCCACACCACAATAGTCCAGTTCCCTTCCATCCCCGCCCTTGGTAATACTTGTCTCTCCTTCTCTCTTGGCTGTAATTAAAAGCCTACTCAGCACCAGGAAGCCCAGTCTCTACCTTCTGGTACGTTTATCTCCAGCAATAGTCACTGCTGGGTGATAAGAATGGAGTACAGACAATGTTGGAACAACAGGATTCAGCTTGTCCCAAGCAGAGAGGAAAGAACAATGAGACAAAGGGAGGGGGGGGCGCTTGCACAGAAGCAAACTGCGCATGCGCAAAATGCCGGGGGCGGGGCGGGGGGCCTGACTGGTCACGGGAAAAATGTTACAGCTACGCTCACTGTTTTGTATGCAAACAAAAATTAGTAACGATCAGTATAAACGGAAAAGTGGTAAGATGAGTGGAAACTGCAGATTTCAATGAAATCGGAGGAATACTGGAATAAAAATACAGTGCGGTTAAAGGCAGGAAGTGACGTCAGAGAGGAACTATGCGTGAAATCTGAAGTAGTATGAAACCAGTAAGACTGAGTTTAGACCTGGAATCTGGTTAAACTACTATCTAGCTGGGAGACTTGAAGCAAGCACTGTAACTTCTCTAGGTCTTAGTTCCCCCATTATGGAAATAAAATTATCTTCTCGGTTGCCGAGAGATCTAAATGAAGTACCTACTGGTACAATGCCCAGCACTCTGCACTAAATAAGTTGTTTTGTGTGAAACTCTGTCGTAGGTACCTGCTGTCATATATAGTATTTCTGTTATTCTATTTTCATTATTTTAACTAAATGCCAGAATCTAGCTAATGAATAGAGAAAAAGAAATGGTTGGTTAGTTTACAGGGGTTTTTTTGGGGGGAGGGGAGTCAAGGGCACAGCATTATTTGGTCCCCTTTTGACAGCAGCACTTCTTGGTCAAAGCCAGTGTAGGCTACATGAAGGTCCATTTTTTCCTATATATTCTAAATGCAAATGTTTCATTAAATGTGTAGTTTTGTTTTATTAAGACAGAGTCTTATATGGCCTTAATAGGCCTGGAAGTCATGATGCAGACTAGGCTGGCCTTGAACTCACAGAGCTTCCTGCCTTTGCATCCCAAAGTGTTGGGATTAAAAGTGTGAACAGTCACGCCTGGCTTTACATATGTAGCTTTGTAAATGTTTTCTCCTAATTTGTGGCTCTTCCTTTATTTTCTGTCTATTTATATTTTAAAATATTAATGTCCAAAGTATATGACCTGAAATTCTAATTCAGCTGTGGCTGGGTGGGGTGCTATGATCTGCCACAGCTAGGACCCACATGGAGAGGGAGCTTGCTAACAGGAGTCTCTCATACAGCAGGCAGGCTCTCCTAGGGAATTTTTTTGGCCATGTAGTTCCATTCCCCATGCTACATAGCCCTTTGTGAAACATGAAACCACTCTGAAGCTACTCTCTCTCCAACTGAACATGACCTACAGGTCCACTAATTTCCCCAGATCCTTTACCGGGCTCCACTCTGACGTGGTCAGTGCTCTCTGGCCTGTCCCAGGTGGTGGACCAGTTATCAGAGGAAACAGCTTGTCGCCAACCTCTCCTTTTTTGTCCAGTGGCCTTATCTGCTCTTTGATAACTCCACAGGCCCTGTGCCCTGCCAAGCCTGCGAAATCCCTTTAATAGTATGTTTTGATAAAGAGCATCATTTTTTTCATCCTGGTTCTTACCCACATCTCTGTGGAGAGTGGGTGGGGGCGGGATGGCTTGTGCAGTTTCTCTAATTTACTTGGCTGCGGATGAAATGAAGCCAAGTTATTGTGCCCACAATGTCCGGCCACTCAAAGTCCCCAGAGACAGTCATGTGCCTGAGGAGGGGAAGAGCATCACATGTGGTGGGGTTTTCCTCTCAGTTTATGTATAGTTTCCTTTTTGGTATAATTAAAACCGAGCTCATGGGACTGAGGAGACAGCTCGGGTGGTCAATCCCTAACACTTGCCAAGTTGAGGTTAGATAGATGTTACTCTGTAGGCATGGAGAAGTTCAACGACACAAGCAGATACATATTTTAGTTACACGGTGGAGACACAATGAGGATAGAAAACCAGACGTGCTATCGCGGTGAGACATATGAGAGACTACAGGACTCAGGGCTCTGAGCTCTGACAGTAAATGTCAGTGGAGGGGGTTTGGGTGGGTTAAGGACAACGATCAAGAGGAAGACACTCTGCTTCTGGCCCTGAAAAGATGTAATGGATTCGTATTTTGAAACAATGAGAATAGAGGATTTGACAACATAGTTCTAATAGCAGAAAGTAAGGTACAAGATTGAAAACTAGCACGGAGGGCCACACAGAACCCTGTGTGTGTGAGCTCACGTGTGGACACGGCATCCTTCCATCCTCACCCGCCCACTGAGGGAGACTGGCTCTGGTCAGAGCCATGGTCAGAAAGAACTTCCTGTAGGTCCTGCAGCTCTTTAGTAAGAGCCAGAACTGAGACTGGAAACTGTAAGACCCAAAACTCTTTCTTCTCAGGAGGCCACCTTTGAATCATGGAAGCCAGAAACATTCTCGCTGGAAATGTATTGATTACTTGATGACAGTTTTCTGATCATTAAAAAAAAATCTCAGGTCATCAGGATGGCTCAGCAGGTAGACATCTGCCACCACTAAGCTTGATGACCCGAGATTCACCCTTGGGATCCACGTGGTAGAGAGAACCAACTCCTACAAGTTGTCCTCTGACATCTGTGCAGGCATCATGGCATACTCATGTGCCAAAAGAGACAGGCAGACAGAGAGACAGAGAGACAGAGGAATGTTGATTTAAATCCCAAGATAGCGAGTATATTTTTCTTAGCATGTTAGCATATGGCCTGGCATTAGACCCGGGCAGACGTGTCTGATCTGTAGCACATAGCCACGTGTGGCCAAGAGTAATAATGAATGTGTTCCAGCACAAGACAGTGGGCATGAGGAGGGTTTGCAATTTTTTTGTAACTCAATGATACAGTGCTGAAGCATGAACTTGTACATGATGACATCGTGACACAATGTCCTAGGTTGGGCATACCTACGTAATGGTGTATAGCGTGTGCCTCCTCTCAACCTTAAGAGTTTCAGCACCTCCACCTATCCTCAGGTGCACCCGTAAGTGGTGATGGAACTCCTGGGGAGAAGGACACAGGAAGCATGGTGAGCCCTAATTGAGTGTCTGTCTTTCCAACTGTTTTAGTCAGGGTTCTCTAGAGTCACAGAATGTATGGGTAGTCTCTATACAGTAAGGGAATTTGTTATGATGACTTACAGTCTGTAGTCCAACTCCCCAACAATGGTCAGCCACAGCTGTGAATGGAAGTCCAAGGATCTAGTAGTTGCTCAGTCCCACAAGGCAAGCAGGCAAAGAAGAGAATCTTCCTTCTTCCATTGTCCTCATGTAGGTCTCCAGCAGAAGGTGTGTCTCAGATTAAAGGTGTGTACCACCATGCCTGGATCTGGGACTTGTTGTGTTCCAGATGACCTAGAACTCAGAGATCTCCTTGCCTTAGTCTCCTGGGATTCATGGCCATTCATATATATATATATATATATATATATATATATATATATATACACACACACACACACACACACACACACACACACACACACACACGCACAAGTTCTGATGAGTTCTAATTTCGTTTTTTGGCACAACAAATCATTTCACTCCTCCAGGGAAAAACAGACTGAGGGTAAACCGGGAGTACTGGTGCTTGGTGATACCATTTCTGTTTTTCTTTACCACACCAGGATGGGGAAAGTATGCTTTTAAGAGAGTAGTAAGGAAATGCCTGAGTGAACACATCCCTACCCTCTCCAAAGCAGTGTCCAAATACATAGCTGGAACTTTAGTAAGGATGACAGCCAGCCAGTATGTGTGGGTCTCTGATGGCTAAAGCATGCTAAGACTCTCACTGAATGTCAGCCCTTATTATTGCTGTGATGTCTGTTGGATATATGTCATACAAGGGATGCAACACAACCTCCTACTAGGTTTATTAGTGGCTCCAGCTTACGGTTATCATAGTAAGTAAATCCTTGATGGCTTTTAATGCGATATGCCTGGTGTCAGCTGTGTGATGATGACACAACAGGAAAAACAACAGCAACAACAACAACCACAAAACTCCACAGTGCTGAGATAGATCATGTGTAAAGGCTTTTGCTCTCAATCTTGATGACCTGAGTTCCATCCCTGCTGGGAGTACAGAATCAATTCCCACAAATTGACCTCTGACCTCCACACACATGTGGGTACACTCAGAACATAATTTTCAAGAACTCCACCAAATCATGGTTTACATTATAATATTCACTTTACAGATAACAGTGCTGAGGCTGATACAATAGGTGACTTTTATAGGACTACTTTGGCTCTGCTTGGCTCCTGGGGACGTTGTCCCCAAGCAAGTTGAACAAGACTCACACTCCCAAATCACAAACCTCAGCTACAAACCTAGCAGACAAGGAAGCCTCCCTCCTCTTGAGCTTTGAATGCAGCCACAGCTCTCCCTGAGCTACTGATTAGAAGATCACTGTTGCGGGTCAAAACTTCTGTCACATTGGGTCATGAAAATATCTTCTAAGCTCAGTGTCTTCTATCACCTGTCAGCAGCAAAAAGAAAGGTACTTGAAGTTCATGGCATTCTGCTGTAGAGGTTTGATTGACAGCCTTGGAGGAAGGTTGTCAGTTACTGGTTCAGAGAAGGTACGTGCATCTCAATAGAAATTTGCACATTTCTCGAATGGCTGATGGTGAAACCTGGTTTCCTTCTGGAAACCTTGGGCTCCTTTTACATCTTCCATAAACCGTGGTAGAGTGGACAGTCCAGTGGTAACGGGGCACACAGACCACCAACTCTGCACTCAGCATGGTAAGAACTGACACTGAACATAGGAAAGACCTCTGAGACAAAGCAAGGGTTTGACATCTGTGAAGAAAAGCAAGAGATCATCCGTGAAGCAATCCTGAACACTCCAAAGCCAACCAAGCCTACGCTAGAAGTCAGGACGCCCAAGGTCTCACTGAGCTGTGCTCCTCAGTACCTCAGGGTCCTTGGACAGGCTATCCCACCTCTCAGTCTGCCCCCGCCCCTATAGAATGAAGAGCTCAGATTAGATTGCCTATAGCGGGAGTGAGAATGACCTAAAGAGCAGAGTCCCTTATCTCCCCACACGCAAACTCGAAGCCCCATCTGTGGCATCTGGAGGTCAGGTACAATTAGTCTATGCACCTGAGACGTCTCTGTGCAAGCCCTGCCCATCGGCTAACTTATGTGATTCCAAATGCACTTAACCTAGAGCATCCCAAACAGGTGGGAGGTTACAGCCGTGCCAGAGCATTAATCCCCCAGCCCTGGGAAAGCTGGGTATGCCGGGAGCCCTGGATTAATCACCTCTATTTATGAGCTGCCTTTTTCTTTTATACGTACCTTCCTCTCCACATCCACACAAACAATTTACAGACTAATGTAATTTACAGACTAGAGTAAGTCCTAGTAACCCATCTAGATCTCGGATTCATTATGGCTAAGTGAATATAATAACGGTTTCATTAACATAGCCATTTTGAAGATTATGACTGTGTATGCAAAGCACTTAATGGAGCCCATACACAGAACTATGGCCAGTAATATTAACACTTATTATTGCTATGACCACTCTAACTTGATGAAGTGAGGGCCCTTCTTAATGCAGACAAGGTAGCCAGGATTCCATATCTGAAGCCCCAAGTCTACCCCTAGCAAAAAAAAAAAAAAGATTAAAGTGGCAGGCATCCTGTGCACATGTCTGCAGGTAGACCTTGTACAAGGGCAGCGTACTTTCCTCTTTAAAGGTATCAAAGCCAGAAGCATTATCTTTTCTACAGGGATAGTCCCCTTCCAAAAGGCTATACTTTCAAACATACAAATAGGCTATTTCAAAACCCATGTATACTAGCAAATGTAATAATTTTAAGTCTTGTGTGATACTGAGGGAAAATAAAGTGGGTCCCATGGCAGAGTGTTAGGCAAACACACAGATCGGCAAGGCATGGCACTGCCAAATGACCGCGGGATAAATGCCTGAGGCAGGAAAGCTAATGATGAAGAGTGAATGCCAAGCCCCAGCCCTCACCTCGGTGGCCTGAACTTTGTACCCTGTGTCTAACCGGCTGCCCACAGCAGCTCAAAGGCTTTGATGGTGCCAGTCTATCTGCTTCAAACATTGGCCTGGTCCTTTTGCCCAGGGACAGTAGCTAAGGGTCACAACCACTCAAGGGAATCAGAGAGCTTCCAGCAAATTCCATTTGCATGATGCAGGAAATGAGAACATCAAAGGAAAAGAAAAAAAGAGCAATGGGCAGAACTTTTTTAAATGGCTGCACACGGGTGGAGATGAATTAAGGAAGCAACAGTGGGTGGGAAGGAAGGACAGATTTCATACTAGCAAGCAGGACGCGGGCACGTGCAAGCCATAGAGACTGATGAAAGGCGACCTTCAGATTGGAGATAGCGGTCTCTGGGTTCTAATGGAAGCAAATACCACAGAGTTAACAGTGGCATTAGCATGGACAGGAGAAAGCATCAAGAAACTGAATGGGCCCTCCCTCTGCCTTCCTCCTGGTCACAGGCTTCACTGTGAATCACAGAGAATGTGATTGCTACTATATATCACTGATGCTGACAGTGTTGACTGTTCTGTACCGAAAATGAAATTGCTACAGTGTGTTGCCCATACTATGGAATTGCCAACGTTATTTGACATGCTGCACTACTGGCCCCTTCCACAGATCTGGCAGAAAGGTCCAAGTCAAAGTAACTAAACATGAATTCATAACTTAAACATTTACGTGTGTGTGTGTGTGTGTGTGTGTCTGTGTCTGTGTGTGTCTGTGTGTGTCTGTGTCTGTGTCTATGTCTGTGTACTCCTTCAGAGGACACATGGACTATTCAAGTCAAATAGAAAGCCTTTACAGCCACCAGTGGCTAAATCATGCAGCCCTGAGGCTAATGGTTCTTGGCTTTTTAGCACAAAAACTGTATCCTAGTTTGGCACACTTCAGTTAGCAAGAACAGTTATCAAAAAGCACATTTAAGGACTTTCCCTACTGCATCCTGGGACTGTTGACTTGATCTGTCTTTGCTCCTCTTTGGCAGGCATTGCTGCCTACTGCTGGGTTCCAAGGCTGAAGGTCTAGGGCCTGCTACATATATGTACACACATATGCAAAATCTGTCCTTAGATCCTGCTTTCTATTTTAGAAGATATTCACTGAAAAATATTGACTGTATTCGTATATCTTGAGATATTGATTTTAATAACCCAGCATATAATTTCACATTTTATCTGTATATGTGTGAATGTATGTATAGGTATTTATGTGTGTTCAAGTGTACATCTGTGTATACACATAGAGGTCAAAGGACAAACTCCAGTAGCGTTCCTCAGGCCTCCATAAATCTTGTTTTTGTTTTTGTTTTTGTTTTTTGTTTTTTGTTTTTTTTAAAGATAGTGTTTCTCCTAGTCTGGAACTCACCAAACAGGCTAGGCTGGCTGGCCAGTGAGTCACAGGAATCCTGGTGCTCCACCCCACTACTGGTACTATAAGTACAAGTCACCATGTGTTGACGTATTTTTAAACTATTTTATATGTTTTTATATCTCTACCTCCCTTCCAAGCCTTATTCCACCCTAATCCCTTCCAACCCCCCAACATTAGATTGGAGAGAAAGAAGGTTAAAAAGGAAAAGGGGCATAGACCTCTATAAGTTACTTTCTGCTGATTGGTGACTTTGGGTTCCTTAGGGCAAGTCCAATCTTTGTTGTCAGAATATCCAACAATCTGGCAACAGCAAATGCAGAAGCAGATCCATCTGATGAACCAGCAGCAGTGGGGAGGGGGGCAGTAGCAGGGGCAGCAGCTGCCACATGCCTTCTTGGGGCTCATTTATACCCTCTTCAAAGTCCCCAAAATTAAACTATCTGCACCTGGCAAACATTACACCCCTGCTAGAGCACGAGGCAAATCATAATCACCTGCTGTGAAGCTGCCTTTTATCCCACACCTGGGATTAAATAAAAAACATATTCATATAACATAACTGGGTTTTTAAAGCAATCAAAATCCTCACTACAGTCATGTCCAGCATTTGTGGATGTTGGGGATGGGGATGGAAATTGAACTTGGGTCCTCAGGACTGCAGGGCCAGCACTATACTAACAGAGTGGTCTCCACAGCCCTAGCCCTTAGATTGTTTAATAATGTAAGACTTTTGAAAAGAAGAACCCTGACCTGTGTCTGTCACTTGTGCCAGAGAACCCTGTGGCCACTGTCCACATGGGCTCCATCCTTCAAAGTGCACAGATGAACATGTGGCAACACTTGCACTTGAAACCACAAAAATGTGTACTTACATTTCCTAGAGCTCAGAGGAGTGTAGAAAGGGAGGGGGCCTGGGAGATGGCTCAGTGGCTAGCATTGCAAAACTATTCTTGCAGAAGATCCAGGTTTGGTCCCCAGCCTCTGTATCAGATGACTCACAATCTGTATTTCTAGTTCCAGGAAATCTGAGGCCTTCTTCTGGCCACCATGAGTACCTGCACATGTGTACATCAATGCATTCAGGCACACACATACATATAAAGTACAAATAAATGAGTCTTTTTATAGACGGGGAGAAAGAAAACACTGGGTAAGGGAAGTAGCCATGGTAGATGGAAGTAGGGTCTGTAACAAACACCCACACCCACATAAATCTCTCACGAGACCCCTAAACTGAGGTTCCCTGGCCCATGCAGCCCCTCCCTGCATGCTGTCCCAGTGTGAAGGAAGTTGAGAAGTCAAGGGACTTTGGGAAGATCCAAGTTGAGACGTGGCTCCACGTGCTGGCGGTCTCACCTGCTCCTCAGATGCGCTGAAGTACAAGATAAGGGCACACCAACTCTCCAGAGGCAGGGGCATGCAGATCCCTCTGAGTTCAAGGTCAACCTGGTCTACATGGCGAATTCCAGGACAGCCAGAGCTGCCTTGAGAGACACTGTCTTAAAAGGGAAGGGAGAAAGAGAGGGAGAGGGGGCCCCTCCTGTTCCTCAAGAGGGCGTGTTGAAGAGGACTTGAAGCAAGAATAGCAAACTGTCACCACCTCAACTCCCTCTCTGTCCTTACTGCCAAAGGTCTTTGCAGCTCAGTCGCCTCGAGAAGGGAGACAGTTCTCATAAGAGCTTAGCAAAAAGTGGGAGATTTCTCTCACTGTTTCTCATGGAAGACATGAAGCAGAGCAAACGGTTTCTATTAAAGATATAAAACCCAGGGAGAAAAGTGTCCAAGTTCTGTTTCAGAAGTGCACTGAGCAGACAGAGTCTGGGTCAGACACTAGATTCCCAATAGTCCTGATAGTACTGAGTCCCTGAAACCATCAGCAGCCAGTAGCACTTGTGTGTGTCTCTTAACCTTCCTCTGATGCAAATGTTCCTGCATCAACACTCCAAGACGTGCTGCTGGCCAAGACATTCCCTCACCTGTAAATAGAAACTATAGAGCCATGAAGGGTTCCTACCTTATACCAGGGACCATATATGTGTCCATCCAAAACCCGAAGCAACCTATACAGTAGGCACCATTGCCATTCTCCAGATGGGGAAGTAAGGCTCAAAGAGCACCAACTTGGGCCAAATGATTAGCTCAGGGAACAGCTAACCCTCCGAGCACTACATACGGCCACTCCACTATTAGACACCACACGGTCTGCTAAGCACAACTAGCTGAGCCCTGCGTCCTCCATGATCACTAACCATCGCACAAGCAAACCGCAAGAAAAGCTTTGAACTGATTATAAGGTGGAAACTATACTTCTGGTAATGTCAGAAATATTCTCACGGATGGTGATTTCAAGGGAAAAGACTAAGCCTGTAGGCTACTCATGCATTTAGTGAACAAATTATTCCACATGACCTGATTTAGGGATCAATTCTCTATTTGGGTAGCCTATTTCCTTCTCAATTAAAAGTCAGTATAATGGTGCCATAGTTTGGGCATTTATGGGGTTCTCCGTTCCCTACCCAACTTTAATTTGAGACCTGTGAGGTTCAATAACTGATGATGTCAGGCTCTTCTTGATCGATGGTGCTGGCTGTCCCTGAACACAGGCAGTTACTGTCTGTCTGGCCCTGGTTTGGCAGAGAAATCATAAGTCTCTTCTTTGACACAAAGAAAGAGAAGTGCTCCCAGACAAATTGCTTCTCTTCCAGACACATTTGTAAAAATTGCCCGGGTTTCTGTGACAGGCAAGGTTGCTCAGGTTAGAGCCGGTGGTGGGGAGGTGGGAGGAAGATGCAGCCCAAGGCATCGCACCCTAAAAAGAAAACCCGAAACGTTCGTGGCAAGCCAAGAGCATCAGGAAGATGGTACAAGGGCAAGTTTGCCTGGATTCGCTGCATGTAGCCTGAGGCTAGAAAAGTATTTCTTAGTCCAGAAACCTGCTTCTCAGGGGGAACAGCTGGGATGGGGGCACTTGGGCAGCTGGAGTTCAATGTCACGGAAAAAACAGATGTTTCCTATAGGAGCCACACTGTTTCTCTCTGAGGTCCAGTAATTTCTTGTCATATCCCAGACCTAATTACATTTCAAAAGGACTAGCCGCCTGGTGATATGCGCCAGAGAGCTTAGCCCACTGGAAACTTATGGAAGAAATAGATGCCTTATGAATGTAAGAAAGCAGGTGGCATCGATCTCAGCAAAAGGCCTTTTTTATAGAAAACACTGTCAAAGCCATGCCTGGGCTCAGTGACACATCACAGTAGTGTGGTCCAGTGTGGCCCTTCCTGCGGCTGAGGGTTGGAAGATAATTAACACTAAGTCAGAACGGGATGGAGAGGAGAGGATCCACTAACTCATCCATCAGCCCATCCCACCACCCCAGGGCAGCCCAACAGGGCCTCAGACTGAAGAGCTACAAAATTATTTCATTAAACATTTCCATTCAGGGGCCAGCAAGATGGCTCTCTGAGTAAAGGCCTTTACTGCCGAGCCTGACAATCTGAGTCCAGTCCTCCAGAACCAAATGGAGGAAGAAGAGAACTGACTTCTGAAAGTTGTGCTCTGGCCTACAACTACACACACACACACACACACACACACACACACACACACACACACGTTTAGGGCCATTTCGAAAACTCTATCCTAATTTCAAGCAAAAGTTCATTTTAAAAAATTTTATAAATTAGTCACCAACTCAGAAGAAACTTGTAAAATTAAACATTCTATCATTACATAAGATGGATGTTCTTGGTTGAATATTTTGTTGTTCTAGAATACAAATCATCTTTAACAATTTCAGAGTTAATGTATTAATTTGGGGGTGGGGCTTTTCCAGATAAGGCTTCTCTATGTAGTCCCGCTGTCTGTCCTGCTGTCTCTGCCTGTCCTGAGCTCACTCTGTTCACCAGGCTGACCTCAAACTCAGTGATGCGCCTGCCTCTGCTTCCCGAGCTCTAGGATTAAAGGCAGAGTCACCACCACCACCCAGCATGTATTTTATAAGTGTCAATGCTAAGAACATTGTCCACGCTGACATGTAGTACAAAATAGAAGAAGTATGTCTAATAAAATTTTGGAAATTCTATCCTAATTTCAAGTGAAAATTTATTTAACAATTTTTTTTTTACAAAGTGGTCATCAGCTCAGAAACAATTTGAAAAACCATACATTCTAACACATCATAATTTAAATGTATACTAATTTGATATTTAGATGCTAAGGAATGGCGGCAGGGAAATATTTTAAATTTTTTTCTCTGTCGTTAAACCATTGTTTCTATAAAAGCAGAAAAACGTTATGTACACAGTAGACATAATGTAGTTCATAACCATCTTAGGGATTCTACTGCTGTGGTAAAACACCATGACCGTAAGCAACTCGGGGAGGAACGTGTTTCTCATGGTTCAGCTCATGGTTTCATATCCGTCGGTCATGGGAGGGAGTCAGGGCAGGGACTGTGTAGGCAGGGCTGGGTAGAGAGGCCATGGAGGGCACTGCTTACGGACTTGCTCCCAAGGCTTGCTCAGCCTGATTTCTTATACAACCCCGAACCACCAGCCCAGGAATGACACCACCCACAATGAGCTAAGCCCTCCCTCATCCATTATCAATGAGGAAAAATGCACCATAGTCTTGCCTACGGGCCAATCTGGTGGGGCCACTTTGTCCATTGAGGTCCCTTCTTCCCAAATGGCTGCAGTTTGTGTCAAGTTAAGGTGAAGCTAGCCGGCACAATAGCAAACGATGGCCTCTAATCTGAGTCCAGGTGTTTTAGATCACGGTAGTTGACTTTGTGTGGCACTTACACATATTGTATGTACAATACACACGTTGGGTTTTCAGAACCAAGGTTGAAATGAAGTCAGGCTGTGCAACCCAAGGGAGCATGGCCAGAAACACTCCAGCTTTGATTTTGAATTAATCTGGAATCATTGCACATGCAGGAAACTTTTACTGTTATCAACTTTCTCATTCCATTTTGCAGCCTGTTCTAATCAGCTTTAGCTGTCACCTTGACATAGCCTAGAGTCAGTGGAGAAGGAATCTCAAATGAGAAATTGTCCAGACTGGATGGGCCTGTGGGCATGTCAATAGGGGGCTGTCTTGACAGTCAATTGATGTAGGAAGGCCCTGCCCACTGTGGGGAGCACCATTCCCTAGGCAAATAGCCACTGGTTGTATAAGAAACCTAGTTAAGCATGAGTGAGCCAGCGAGCAGCATTCCTACACGGCTTCTTCTTCAAGCTCCTGCCCTGATTTCTCTCAATGATGGACTGTAACCTATTCCTCCCCTAAGTTGTTTTTAGGCTCAATGTTTTATCATATAAGCAGAAAGGAATCTAGAATGCTACCTCATATAGGGCTGTGGTACAGTTTAAGAAACTGTGCAAAAGACTGTAAAGATCACCCAAAGGGAGGGCTGCATTTCTCCTGTTCACCTTTTATCTCAACTCTAGCATGGTAGGCAGAGATGTTGCTTTCCACGTGACTTGGGTAAATGAAATGAGTGAATTGGAAAGCTATCAAGACTGATTATTAAAATTTGACTGCAGCCCCAGCTTTATCATCGAGTGGACATGTAACTTCATTTCTGGAACTCAATTACATCCTCTCGAACTCGACGACCCTGATGAGCGGTTGACAAGTGTTAAGGTTTGAGAATTCTTTGTAGGTTCCTGTGTTGAAACTCTGGGTCTCCAGCTAGGGGTGCTATTAGAAAGGGTGTAGAACCATTGAGAAGGAAGGCATGGCTGCTGGGCAGAGGTGGTGGCCCACTGATGACAGACAGGTCTTCTGATGTGGGCCACTGGAGACAGACGGGCCTTTGGATGTTGCACAGAGTATGCTTCCAGCTTAGCGCTCTTCTTCTTGGTCCTCTGAGATGAGAAGAAGCTGTGCCTTGAGCTCCCACCAGCACAGATAAAGCTGCTTCATCCACCATGAAGACCGGGCTTACCCCTCCAGAACACCAAAGGCTATCTCATACTCGACAACACGGGCCAGCTCTGCATTAAACTCCTCAAGTCAAACAGGCGTCTCAGGGTCAGGAAGTCCCTGTTACTTGCAGGTGATGCCTGTAGCACATGCTAGTGTGCCTGGTTTAGTAGGTATGTAACAGTGGGTGCTGCACAACGTGGGGGAGTTAGGACGTCAGCATTTATTTAGGAAAATGCTGAGTTAGTCGGTAAGTAGGTAGGGAAATTGGCCAAAGCAAGCTAAGCCGCATGCTAGTGGGAAGTCTCTCCCTGCAGGGAACGGGCATTCAAGGCTGAATGACCACCCGTTTTGATCCTTCTCAGCAAGAGATCGCCTGTGAGAGTGTCTGTGCACCTAACGGTTTTCTTTGATGAGGTGTAGAAAGAAATTAAGCTTTTGTTTCTTTTTTTTTTATTTTTGATGGCTTTATTCATGTATATAATATATCGAAACCATAATCATCTCCCAAACCCTCTTTTTATTTCTCCACATCGACTGACTTCCTTCCTCTCATCTGGTTCCCTTCTGCTTCCACGTGGTGTATGCATGCGTGTGTGTATGCGTGCGTGTGTCTCCCCGAGTTTAACTAGGGTTGCCAGATGAGCACGGGGAGGGGACTATTCAACGAAGCATGGACAACCTTTCAGTGGTTATACCACTGAAGAAAGGCATTCGGCTCCTCTAGAATCCACTAGCTCCCAATAGCCCCCAGGGAGGTGTGAGGCCTCGTTAGCCCCTCACCCGTCTGTGATAGGCGTTAACAGGCCCAACTCATACAGGAAGCCACAGCTGCTGTGTGCTTGTGACTGCAATGGCCATGTCAAATCCAGAAGACTGGTTCATAGCACTCTTGTCATCCAGAGTCCAATCAATGCTGACCATATGCGTACGGGTACAGGGCTATCTACTGGAGCATCAGCAACGTACTAGAAGCCTCACCTATAAAAAACTGACTCCTCCTGGTCTTCTGACAGCCATCAACTGCTAATAGCTCTCACTTAGGGTTGGGGTGTCATAACCAGCCCGGTGGTGGAACGGTAACTGGCTTGATCTTGTGCAGAGCTTGTACAAGCAGCATCTGCTGCTGAGCTGTGGATGTAATGACCCTGTCCTGTCCAGAAGATGGCTTCCTTATTCTGGTTCTTACATTCTTTCATGATATTCTCTGATCCAATTCGGGCTGTGTGCTAATTTCCTTTATTGATAACTATGTCTTTATCTGTGCACATTTGTCTTCCCCTTAGCTACAGTGCAGCATCTCCACAGCCAGCTTGAGTATCACTCTCAAGGGAAGAGCATCTCCCGTAATGTGTAAAACCAAAAGAAAGATGTCACTGTGCAGTCTACCCACCGTCATCGGTGGGGTCAGCCCAAGTTAGGCCTGCACTCAGGGCTTCTCCCTCATAAAGAATATAATAGAGGGTTGGGGATTTAGCTCAGTGGTAGAGCGCTTGCCTAGTAAGCGCAAGGCCCTGGGTTCGGTCCTCAGCTCCGAAAAAAAGAAAAAAAAAGAATATAATAGAAATGTGCAACAAATGAGGATTTTTCTAAATATAGTTCACTTCTCAATCGTTGAGGAGAATTTGTTCCTGTTGCCTTCCCAAGTACAATGGTCAAAAAGGTTTTGAAAGCCAGACAAGGTAATGCGTTCCTATAATCCCAGCAGTTGGGAGGAAGAGGCAGTGGGATTATCATTAGATAGAGGATAGCCTGATCTGCATAGTGAGTCAAAGGCCAGCCAGGGCTACTAGCCTGGTTAGTTTTATCAATTCTATCTAGCTGAGAGTCACCTGGGAAGAGGGAGTTGATTGTCCAGTCCAGACTGTCCTGAGGAGATTTGTTGGTTATTATAAGGAGGGCAGCTCACTGTAGGCAGTGCTAACCAGTCAAGTGGTCCTGGGATGTACAAGAAAGCTGACTCAGCATGAGCCAGAGACAACAAGCCAGTGAGTAGTGCTCTCCGTGACTCCAGCCCTATAACGTTCCTGCTGGGAGTCCTTTCCTGACTTCTCTTAAAAATAGATCGTGACCTGAAAGGGTAAGTCTTTCCTTCTCTTGTTGCTTCTGGTCATCATGGCAACAGAAACCAAAGTAGAATTGCTGCACAAAAGATCCAAAGAAACAAACAACCAATGCTTCTTAGGAGACGAGATTGGAAATGGCTAGAATGGCTTGGAATTGTGTCACACACACACTGTCCACATAACAGTATCTTAGTCAGTGATAGCCACTTACATGATTTTAGTCCCATCAGACCCTCACGGAGCTCAAAAGTTGCTACTGACTAGCCCAGGAAGCTGCTGCAACCCTGTAAGGTCTACCATGCAGCCTGTCTGTGGTGACATAGATACAGACCCACTGCTCTGCCTGCAGGGTAAATGCATAATGCACACAGCTGTGTGCAGGACACGATACGTGATAAGGATAATAAATGCCTCCATTACCAGCTTTTGGTTCATGATGCACTCTTTTTATCAGCATATTAAGTATCACTTATAAAAGGAAATGTTTACAGCAAAGCAGTATGCCACATTGCACCAGCAATGCATATAGCAACATTCATTGTGTCTCTTCCTTCTAGCGTTTTTCTCCTGTATTTCAGAGAAATAAGCTATATGATACGTATTTATTTAGGTGTATGTATCTGCATGGCATATATAGGTTCATAGCCTAGGTATATTGCAAGCTATTCCAACTAGGTTTGTACAAGCACACCACAGTCCTCTCATAGCAAGGACGTTAGGTAATAGCTCATTTCACAGACCGTGTTCCCATCATTCAGTGACATAAATTCCTGAGTATTGGTGCCAGCGGGGCAGAGATTTCTGATATCTTCCTCTTAACACTGTCAGGCACCAAGGTGTTAGCTTAGCTCCAGACGCCCACCGCCTGCTTTCTTTGTCCCTTTTAGGTGTGTGCTATGCAGAGTTTGGAGTTCGAGTCCCCAAGACCACAGGATCTGCCTACACCTACAGCTATGTCACTGTTGGGGAGTTCGTGGCCTTTTTCATTGGCTGGAACTTGATCCTGGAGTACCTGATAGGCACTGCAGCTGGTGCCAGTGCCCTGAGCAGTATGTTTGACTCCCTGGCAAACCACACCATCAGCCGCTGGATGGTGGACACCGTGGGAACCCTCAACGGCCTGGGTGAGATCACATGGTCCTTTCCCCCTAACATGCAAATTCATGAGCCTGATGACTAGATTCCCCTTTAAGGATGCAGCCTGGAGGCCGGAGGGATGGCTCAGTGGGTAAAGTATTTGCTGGGTAAGCATGAGGACCTGAGTTTGGTATTCCCAGAACACACACACATGCATGCACACATACTTGCATATGCACGTCCACATGTGCGCGCACACACACACACACACACACACACACACACACACACATCAATTTGGAAAAAATGTGTCAAGAACGTCAAATGCTTCCTTTTGTTTTTACAAAGCAATTCTTCACTCTAAAGTAAATTATTCTAATTTTCATTAATACATCATACAAAAAGATGTCCATCCCTGTCTTATTTTTAAGGAGTGCACACTCCTTATCTGAGATTCTTGGAACCAGTAGGTTTTAGACCTGGAGGTTTGTTCTGACTTTGAAATATAAATGATAAGATATTGGGATTGGCATGTGACAGCCAGGTCTGACCTAAAATTCATTAGTTCTTCATGTACCTCTCAGACCCAGAGCCTGAAGATAATATTATTCGATACATTGTATAAAGTTCCATTGTGTGTGTGAATTTGATCACTTGTGGCACTATGGTGGCCACTCAAAAAAGTTTCAGATTCCAGAGCATCTCAAACTTTGGAATTTTAGATTATGGGTGCTCAACTGTAATTTTTAAAAATTCTTCAGTGGGACAAATGACCATGTGAATTGTGGATGCAACTAGAAAGATGAAAAATAGATTCGTTTATAATGTAATGTCACATAGCAATGGACATGGGCTGTACTGCACATGCATCCTGCCAATAACTGTAAAAATAAAATCAATGCAACCTAAGAAACTGTAGAAACTTCACCGTGATTTTCCCTGTAATTTTTTTATAAATTATCTTTTAATAAATGAATGTTTTCTTTTCCAAATAAACAATTTTAAGGAACAAAATGGATTCCGGTTCAACCAACTTCCACAGGGCATCCTATTACTGAGCAAGGGCTGAGTGGTCCAAGGTCATCTAACAAGTACCAGGAGACAGACCAGCTGTGGCTTGCCACCGCTTCCGTCCTGATACCTGATACATCCTTCCATATCCACAGGATTCATACTGATAGTTGAAGAAGCTTTGCAGTCCTGCCTCAGAATTTCCCAAGACAGTTAGGGATGGAGTTCAGCAGTACAGTGCTTATGTGGTCATTTGAGACCTTGAGGGGAGAGAGAGAGAGAGAGAGAGAGAGAGAGAGAGAGAGAGAGAGAGAGAGAAAGAGAGAGAGAGAGAGAGAGAGAGGCAGACAGACAGACAGACAGACAGACAGACAGACAGAACAAAAATAAATCCAAGGCTCTCTTAAATCATTTGACTTCAGTGCACTTACCTCAAAAACTAATTAACAAAAATGCTGGCCAAGGCTGAAGAGATGGCTCAGTGGTTAAGAACACTTGCTGTTTGTCCAGAGGACCTGAGTTTAGTTCTCAGTATCTATGTTTGGTGGCTCACAACCTCCTATAACTCAATTTCAGGGCATCCAAGGGCTATGTGCACACACAAACGCACGTGCACACACACACACACACACACACACACACACACACACAGAGAGAGAGAGAGAGAGAGAGAGAGAGAGAGAGAGAGAGAGAGCAGACAGACAGACACAGAGACACAGAGACTCACAAATAACAAAAATAAGACTTTTCTTTAAATTGCTGCTCACCCCAATGCCACAGTGACAAGTATAAGGATCATGGCTGCATTCAGAATTCATACCATTTTAATTCTGAAATGATCCCAAATCAGTCATCCATCCCACTCACTTTGCAGATGAGGCAATGTGCCCAAGGCCTCACGGTGGGCTGCCTGCAAAAGTGCAGCAGGAATCCAGGCTCCCTGGCTGCTGAGGCAATGCATCTTCCTCTCTGTAGAGGGCAGGAGTCCACTGGGCAATGGATGGTCTGAGCCACCAGGACCCAAGCATCAGCAGGACCCGGGCCTCTGGCATTTTCTCTCTGCAACCCCACACTGCAAACGAGAAACCACCAGAATGGCTTTCAAATACGCACATTTTAACACGTGCTAATAAAGCAGAGGTTGTGGGAATGAGATAGAAATCATACAGATCACAAAACTTACAATAATGAAGGCAAAGGAGTTTTCAAATATGTTAGACCTATCTGTGTGCTTCAAATGTCCCAAGATGCTCCTGACTACATGCGCTTCCCATGCCTACACGGGTACACTGTGACTATTACGTGTCCTGAATTTTGATCTACAGCACGAGGCCATCTTAGCTGTGTCCCAAACTTCCTCATTTGCAGATAAACATCTATATCTGCTTATGGACCATGACAATGGCGTGTTGTGTGTACAGAGAGAGAAAGACAGACAGACAGCCTTCACCGCTCTTTCTGACAGACTAATCACCACTCTAAGGGTTATAACCACCCAGGTTCGAAGAGGCAGAATGAGTCCACGGGGCACCTTCTCCTCTTTAGACAGTATTAACCATGTCTTCCTCCTCTAGGGAAAGGGGAGGAATCATACCCAGACCTTCTGGCTCTGGTGATTGCGGTCATTGTGACCATCATTGTGGCTCTGGGTGTGAAGAACTCCGTGGGCTTCAACAACGTCCTCAATGTGCTGAACCTGGCAGTGTGGGTGTTCATCATGATCGCAGGCCTCTTCTTCATCAATGGCAAATACTGGGCTGAAGGCCAGTTCCTGCCCCACGGCTGGTCAGGGGTGAGTTTGTTCTCAGAGGCTGGGGTGCCCTCCATGCTGGGAATAGTTTAAGACACATTTTAAAGGGAGCACGTTCCTCTAATTGGCATGCTTTGAAGAAGTGTTTTGATTTTGAACTGTTTATTGGCCATTTCGCTGAGATCCCAGTCCACACAGGTAGCGGTGACAGCTCTGAAGTGGTCCTCTCTCTCGACCGCCTACCTCCACACTAAGTACTGGGTGCACTGTCTCATCGCAATGATCTTGGGTGGGAAATCCTCACGAGTGGGACGAAAGAATGAAAACACTGGCACCCAGAGAGATACAGTGACTCCCTGTTAAGCACGGCATGTGGCAGAATCAGACCCCAAAGCCAGGAGTATTAGTTCCAAAGACTGCGGAACAGCTCAGTTCTGCTAAGAGAAGCAGCCATGCACAGAAAGAGAGAAATCGGTAAAGAAAGCCAGAAAACTGCGTAGATAGGAAAGGGTTGCGTTTGTCTCAGGGGGAAATCATTTATAATCAGACTCCAACATCCAAAGCTGGGAAGGGAGTCCCACTGGGGTCTAAGAGCACTGGAGGAGTTTCAACAGAATGACAGCTCCAAGTCCTGAGAGGCACATAGTCTAGCTAGTGTAGTCAGGGTGAGGCAAGAGGACGAGGTGGACAGAAAGGACACCTTAGATCTCCTCCCCAGTACCTCTAAGTCTCTCCTCACTTCTTCCTACAGTGGAACTGAAAAATATTTATTTTGTGCATCTATTGGTAAAAATCATCAGACTTTGTTTGACAGTGGAACATAAATGAGAAATTTTCCAGATGGAGGGATCATAGACGTTCCAGGTCCTGTCCCTTCATTTCACATGTGAGTGACTACCCAGAGGCCCAGAGAGGCAGGTCAGCCTGTTTTTTGGTAAAGTGCAGGACTCTACTCAATTTGCTTTTGTAGCTTTGCTTAGACTGGTTTTCCTCCAAGATGTCCAGGAATCAGAAATCACTCTTGGAGAACACTCAAAATAACTTCTGTTTATTCCGAGCCATGTCATGCTACTCGGTGCAGAGAAATAAGCAAGTCATTTAAGCCAAAACTGAGTCTGCTGCTTTTCTGTAGAAATTCCACAGAACCACAAAGTGCATCTCTCCTCTCACGGAGGACAAAGACTCACTGTTGGATCCCGAGTCTACATTTTTTTTATCATACAAATTGTACTTTTCCTATCACACAAGAGAAACAGCAGATTATAAGAGAGGAAAGGAGGAGGGTTCCTCAGACCCCAACTGCACTCACATGTAACTCTTGAAAGCGGCCTCACGTGTTTCTCAAGGCTGTGAGGGGTGACCGGCTGGAAGACTTACTGGAAGGCACTGGGCACCAGTTCACGTCTGTGCCCTTAGCTCTTCTATCAAGGAAAGAGACAAACTTGTACCAAATGCTCACAGAAAAGGACACCCTCTTGGCTGCTTCAGTGTAGTATTGTGAGAGTACTGACTACCGTTCTAGATGCCTGCCCCATCTTTGTTGCTCTGCCCTTATAACCAAACATTAAACAGGTGATGTTTTATCCCCACCATGCACTTGGACAGCACGAGGCTCAGTGCCAGCGGTAGCCTGATCCTACTTCACTTAGTTGGTCAGCGCAGGGTCTGAAGTCCCTGCCCAGGGCCGGCAACTAATCTTACATATTTTCTTTAAGCTTCAGGAAGAATTAGAATATTGAAGGTTTTGTTGTGTGTAAGGATATTTTGCCCGTGTGTATGTCCGTCTGCACCGGTGTATGTCCGTCTGTCCACCAAGTCCATGCAGTACCTGCAGAGGTCAGAAGAGAGAGCAAAGCCCCTGGGGTTGGACTTGCAGACGGTTGTTACCCACGATGTGGGGGCTGGGAATGAAGGCCCCATCCTATGGAAGGGCAGCTGCTGCTCTTAACTGCAGAGCCACTCTCCGGCCTCTGAAATGGAATATTGGACTTGAAAGAAACAGTTAAGAGAGACCAAGTTCTGTCTTCACTCGGGCTTTAGACACATGGTAGCTCAGCCCCACTGAGAGGACCAGGAGTGAGGGGCTCTGTACAGTCCCCCATTCCTAGCCAAGAAGAACCTGGATGCATCGTTTAGCATTTTCTTTCCTCTGGTGCCCTGTTCTGCGGTCTTCGTTCTCTTTGGGAGGTGTCTTCTTCCTGCTTCAGGGATTCTATACCTTTTCTAGTCAAGAGGCCACTGCTTCAAGGGGTCATCAGACCTACCTTTGGGGGTCCAAATTTATGCACCCTAGGTTCTCACTTGCTTCTACAGAAAGAAAAGGTCTCAAGTAGGCATAAAGAAGGGTGACTTTTCTACCATTTAGTGTTTTCTTTGTGACAAACTCTTTCTAGTATGTGTTCAGTTATTCTTCACAAGCCCAATCATCTCCACTTCTGCACCAAGATAACTGACATTTAAATTACCCAGGATGACAGTCCTGGTAAGCACGAGAGTTGGAATTTCATTCCAGTGCTGAGCGACCCGAGGTCCAGCTGGTTCATACCCCATCCCCTGGTTCACACCCCGTGAGACCATCTAGCTTTGTTTAAATCTCTGGACGCTGAATTCACCTTGTCATTGGCCACCAAAAGAGCCTGGTTAGGAGCTTGGGTTGTTTTTTTTTTTTTTTTTTTACTGCATATTCATTCTCCCTAGACGAATAAAATGTATGCCCCTGTGCTGGGACAAAAAAAATTTTTTTTATCTAAGTACAGCGGGCACGTGTGAGATGTTGACTCATCTCCCTGTTCCCTGCCTGGCCTTGGATTTCTGCTTCAAACATGTCCTTCCCTAGTGAAGCGACCTGGCCTCGCTCTGCCTCAGCCTTGCTTACAAATCATTTCTCTTGTCCAGCAAGGCCACCATGAATCTAAGTCACATATTGTAAAATCCCAACCCCTTCTCGCGATTCCATCATCTGCCACAGTGGTAAAGGCATCTCCCACTCTTACCCGACAAAGGTCAACAGAGCAGTGTTTCCTTACTTGGCAGCTACATGAATGTCTGTGCTGCTCAGAGAAACCGAACCCTACCGTTCAGTTCCAGACGTGTTGGGGTGCACTGTGCTTTAGGGACAAGGGGGTGAGGAAATGAGGTAGGATCCTGAGGACACCATTACAGTGAGTAAAGCACAACTTACCAGGGCCATGAAAGGGTTAATGGACAACCAGTCCTCTGGCAATCGGTCCCCCACAATTCTCTTCCAGCCACCTCCTTCCAAAGAAAATAGCTTAAGGACTGGTTTACTAACTTAAAGGTTCTGGGTCAAATGCTTCTTTGGTCTTGAGGAGCTCAAGAACAACAAACATTTCCCCCATATCAAGTGACTCTGGCCCTCGGTCGCTCCCCTGCTTCCATCCGCAGTTTCTCAGCCCCTGGACACTGTTGGCTGTGCACGCCCTTCGTGTTATTTGTTCTTGATGCTATCTTATGGTTTTTCTTTAACCAAATAAGATACAATACCAGCACAAATAACTCCCAGGAAAATAGTCCATAGTAAGAATTTGTGAGGAATTCCGAAGGCCTCCAAAGGAAAGGTATTGTTTTTCATGGTCTTCTTGTCTGAATTCATTTGTTGGAACCTATTAACACATTCCACTGTCACTGTGGACAAGCTGCTAATAGAGCTGGGGCATGAGGCTGGTTGAAAATGCTGTTAACATTGTCGTTCTTCTGTCTTGTCACCTTGGCAGTAAATTAGATAAAGGCGCCAAATTATTGTCTAGCGTCTTGAAGCTTCTCAAGACAATATGGGAAGCCCACCTCATCCTAATCCCTCACAAATATCACCAAGGCCCAGAGCAGCCATTAGGGACCCTGCACGCTGAGTAGCAAGCCCTCACGACAATGTCTTTGACAACCACATGAGCAACAGCCCTCTGTGTGATGTGATGCTTCTCTGCAGAGCTGTTGGCAGGGTGAGCCTGTTCTGAATCACGTGTGTAAGCATTGCTCTGGCTTAGCACACACAGGTTTTTCCATACATTACAGGTATCCTGACCATCAATGCCGATGGCCTGATGACATCTAGAGAGAGTGAGGGAGAATGTAGCTGTAGTGATCAGGCCTTTATTTGTACTTACCTTTGTTAGAGAGACAGAGAGAGGAAGAGAGAGACAGAGACAGAGAGGAAAGAAATAATGTAATCAAGTAGCAGAGCACGACAGTGCTCACCCATAATCCCAGCAGCCCAGAGACACAGGTAAGTGGCTCATGACTTGGAGAGCATCCAAGATCATGAACGGAAACCTTTTCTCAAAATGAAGTGGAAAACTAACTCAACTAAAACAGAATGAACTTTCTGCTGATTTTGTTTATTTTATCCATCTTATTAGGCTGGAGTCGGTTTAACCTTGTGTGTTAGATCCTAAGTTTATAGACAGTAATGGTTGCCTCAACGGCCCCCAGATGCCCTCAAATGCTCTGGGTTTGATTGATCTGGTCTTTCTTCAACTAACATAGCTTTCCAATTTCTACATATGTAAGCTCAGACAAATCTTCATCCTCTTTACAAGTGTATTTCCCCTCTTCCCAGCTCGATCACAGTTTTCTAGCATCTAATCATTATCAATAACTGTCATCCATTCCTTCATTCATTTGGAGAACAGAAGCACTTGTGTTTTGTAAATAATATAGATGCCTATTAATATTTTTCAGTTTATTTCTACAGTCTGCGTTACATTTGCGTCCCTGTAGTGTCCCCAGGACTTCAAGCCCATGAGGCCAATCTCGGAGTACTTTCTTCTCCTTGCCAAACTCAGTGCTTGGCACACGGTAGCACTTAACATAAAGTGTGTCATATTCCAAATGGAGGAAGAACTCCGAATTGTGCCCCTGGGCTTCATTTACCATAGAACAATTCACAGAACTAATAATAGTACTTACAATAAAAGCTAATTCATATTGAGTTCATACCACATTCTGCGTTGTAATTTATCTCATTTAATCGTTTAACCTTGTTAGTTGTTATTACCCTCTCCATTTTAGTGATGAAGACCATGATCTCCAACAAATTAGAAACGTACCTTAGGTCATCCAGCTAGTTTACAACACAACGAAGGTCTCTCAGTCTATAAAGACTACACTCCTAGGAGGCTTGGACACACCTACAGGCATGACTCTGGGATCCCCTTTGGAGCACACAATGCTTTCAAAGTGGTGGAAGAAAGTGATCCTCTATCCATTCTCCTGCATTTCAGATCAGACTCTCAGGCTCCCTGTTACTCCTCATGTAGTATGGCTCCCACCCCCTCACCTTCTCAGAAGGATTTGCCTCAGTCTATCTCATGGTGCCAGGTCATTGTAAATTTATAAGAGGGGGTGTGTGTGTGTGTGTGTCTGTGTGTCTGTGTGTGTGTGTGCATGGAGGAGGAGGAAGAGGAAGAGGAAAGGGGGAAAAGAAGAAGAAGAAGAAGAAGAAGAAGAAGAAGAAGAAGAAGAAGAAGAAGAAGAAGAAGAAGAAGAAGAAATTTGTTTAAAAAGAAAACTAAGACCTACCTTAAAGCATGGCTTCAATATGATTAAGACAGCCTCATGAGCCTGCAATCCCAGCATGTGTTCATCCTTGAAAATCAGCACTGTTCCCCAGATACGTAAAAATAAACAAACGTACACGACGGCGGACCTGCCTGCTCGTATGATGCAGTAAAATATGCTTCCTTTCTTCTTCTGGCAGCTGACAGCAACTTTCCATGTCCTGATACAAAGGCTTTGCTGGAGGAAGAATAGGTCTCTTCTCTCCCAGGGAGAGCCCATGCCCACTTGATCCACCAGAGCAAGCAGTCTTCATTTCTCTGGGCTCTAGTTCCCTTTAAACATGGTGAAGCAAAGTGCGTTAACTACCATGTTAGAATGAAATTTCAAATGAAGAGCCTAATTATGCAGAAATCGTAAAGCAATTCTACTGAAATGAACTAATACATATTCTTAGATGGTGTCATAATGGCAGCACACTTCTTTGTTAGTACCTATATCTAAAAGCTCCCGTAATATAGGCCAGCATAGACAATTTTTCCCTATCTCTGCCAAAGTCCCATGATGTGAAAATACCTGATTCTATTGATGACAAAAGTTATAGTACACCCATAATCAAAAGAAACCCCAGAATTTAATTAAAGACTAGTGAAAATTAAAACGTGATTCTTTTCTAGAAAAATCCATAAATTTCCCATGACACCATCAACTCTCAATCAGAAATCCTAGGTTAGGAGTCTAGAATATGGCCTACCCAGTTGGGGGTCCTCCATATAAAACGGCCCCTATTCACAGATGGGCAGAGGTTACTCTGGTCAGCTTGAGAAAGGTTATCAATTTTGAGACATTTTACCAGCTCTCTCTAGTATTTTTGTCTGTGCATATGAAGAAGTCAATGGGGAAGGTGAAAGATGAGCACGTTATTCCCTTACAAACCATGAGTGGGGAGGGAGGAAAGTGGTCCCCATGCTCTGTCCTCCTGGACCCCTGTCCCAGGTCAGAGTTTGTGTCTTCATCCAGAACACACCAGATTATCCCCCCTACAAAGCATCTCAACTGTTTGAAGAGGCATATTTTCATTGTCACTTGACAGGGAGACTATCAAGGTTAGGAAAGAACACTTAAAAGAGAGTCAATCACATGGTCCCCGATGGAAGGATTTCAATGACATTGTGACTGAAGGTCCAGCCACTCTTGGAGGTCACCTCAATCCTGCAGACAGACATCAGCAAACGTTACTTGGTGATTGGCATCCGCCCACCTTTGCCCAGCCACCTACCTCATACCAGACTAGGTCATTCAAACCCCAAAAGGAACAGAAAGCCGGTCTCTACCCCATCTTCCTTTCAAAGGCACTAGAAATCTAAACCTTGCAGTATAGAAGTTAAGTGTTGGCTAGTCCAATTTTTATTTGGCCATAAAATTCTCATGTGTATATAATAGGTGAGGAAACTTCCCAGAGTTATACAGTAGAGTGAAACAGAGTGTGGGTGCTGATCCCAAGCTCTTCCCCATGCCCTGGGCTACTCAGGAGTGTCTGCCGAGCATCGGGCAACTGTAAGCACCTCGTTTAAGCCATGGTTTGTCCCTCATCTTCTAAGCCTAACAGATGACATCATCTTTACAGGTGCTGCAGGGAGCAGCCACGTGCTTCTATGCTTTCATTGGCTTTGACATCATTGCCACCACTGGCGAGGAAGCCAAGAACCCCAACACATCCATCCCGTATGCCATCACTGCATCCCTGGTCATCTGCCTGACAGCGTATGTGTCTGTAAGTATCAGCTGCCAGTAGGACCTTCTTCATGGCTCTTTATGTTCTATCGTAAAACATGGCTCTGGGGCTAAGGAGATCGCCGTGCAAGCACAAAAATGTGAGGTCAATCCTGACAGCACACAGGAAAAGCCAAAGCCAGGCATGGTTGTATGTGCTTGTAATCCCAGCTCTGGGGAGGCAGGCAGACAGATCCCTGGGGCTCAGTGGACAGTCAGCTTCCCCTTCTTAGCAAGTTCCACAGCAGTGAGCAGTGAGATACCCTATCTCAGAGAGAGGGAGGGGAGGGGGAGAGGGAGGAGGGAAGGTAGACGGCACCTGAGGAATACTTAATCATCCTAGACACAATGCTGTACACACACCTGCACACACAGGCATACACGCCCACACAACAGCAACAAATGTGGTTGTACAAATTTGACTCTTCTGTCTCAGTACATAGACTTCTCAGTCCTTGTTGGTTGGTGCTTGCATGGGTTTTTCTCTTTGTCCCCCTGTAGTTCTACCTATTGGAGACAAGTAAAAAAAACCACCTCAGGATCTCAAAATGGAGGGAAAGGAAAGCCCAAAGCCCTCTCCTCAGCCTGTGCCTCTCAAGTCTCTTCCCTGTGCCTAGGGACAGTGTGCAAGGGTTGGGTTCTTGTCCAAGCGGCTCGGGTCATAGGCTGGCAGTAACGGGTGGTGTGCAAGCAGAAGCATTGTGACCTCTGTGCAGAGATTTCAATGCTCTTCTGTCTTCTGGGAGCTTCCCGGCAGTGAAGAGGCAAGGCTCCCACAGACCGGGGCGAGAACACACTGTCCTTGGGAAACACTCTTGCCCTGAGATCTGGAGAGAAGTGCAGTTCTTTTCAGCTCAGCCTTCTGACACCAGCTCAAACTCAGCCTTGGGGTTTCCCTCAAAACGAAGCCTCTAGCCTCAGGACCCACAAGCACACCCCCACACATACTTCTAATGTTTCACTTCTCAGTCCCCGTGGCAGAATTTCTATTAAAGAAGTTATTAGCCTCACCCGACATCTTCTCAGTTCCTATGGCCATCTGACCAGTCATCAGGATACAAACACCCCCAGGTCCTGAAGCCTATCTATTTGGGTCACCAGAACCAGGGGAAATACAGCATTCATAGGTTGGCTTTAAAGTATAGTTTGCTGGGCATCACCCCCAGAGATTCTACATGCTAATCTGAAGAAATATATACGTCTAATAAGCTAAAAGTCATTACGATTAGAAGGAGTCAGGATGTGGGTTGAGCCTGTCAGCCCTGCCAATCCCTCATTACCTGACCCCTGGGGGAAAAAAAAAATCATGTTTAAGCCGGATAACAAGGAAAGATGCAAAACAGAGTTGTCTATTGATAGCAATTCAGTTGCCCACCCAGACAGTTTATCAATGGGCCAATTATTATACCCCTCTATGCACACACAGTCGAGTGGCTTTGTATTATTCAGACCCTGATTGTCCCTGCATAGTGGGAGAGGAGTCAGGGCAGGAGCGATGGATCTCCTCTGCCCTGCCGTCTCGCTCCACATTCTCACCATCCCACCCCTCCCTCTTCCCGACTTCCCAGAGAAGAGGACCTTGGCATCACGCACACACAGTGACTCCTACCGTCATGGTTCCTTCCTTAAATGGCCCTTCAGAGATTACAGGGCACTTTTCTTGCATCTACCAATCTGGCAGCTTAGCCCCTACGGACCTGTGTGGCCAGAGACTCTGAGAGTTGCCTTGAGAATCAACCACACTCTTCCAACCACTCTACTGCATCCTCAAAGGCAAGTAGTCCATCCCCGAGGACCACTGTCTTTCGGACTACACCAGCTTCAGCCATGCCTTGGGGACCAGTTGGTCTTGTCCTGGTCAGTAAACAGCTATTCTGCTAGCAAGCTGCTGGGCTGTCATGGCATAATCTTCCCTGGTGGTCTGTGGGTTTCCAACTTGGGCTGCACCTTGGGTCCTGACAACCAGGAAAAGGAGTGGTCTACATGGGACCTACCCGCCCCATTTCTGGCTCTCAATTCCCTTTCTTCGTGTCAGGGTTGTTCTTTATATTCCAAGGAGAGGCACATGTGACTGCTGGATCCATTGTTTAGGGCCAATGCTAAAGAAACCATTTTATAACAGACCTTTGACATAGAATGGAACGCAGGACCCCTAGTCGAGTCCCCAGACAAGTGTATCTTGATTAAGTAGAGACACGGTGGCTTCACAGAGTACGATTGGCTCCCTCCTGATGCCACAGTTCATTGTTGGCATTCATGACCCTCAGCACTAAACCAGGCAGAAGAAATGAAAATGTCAGTCCTTAATGTGGCTCTGTCAGCTCATTGTCTGTGGAGGTCCAAAATACTTTCAGGGTTTGGAGTTCTCAGGCTGGGAATGCTCAGCTGGGGTTGCACAGGTAAGAATCGGGAGGATCCCAAAAGAATAAAAGAAGGGAAGGTCTTGTCCTTGGGCTGGTGAGATAGCCCAGTAGATAAAGGTGCTGGCTGCCACACACACAACCTGAGACAATCCACATGAAAGAAGAGAACTGAGCTACCCTAAGATGTCCTTCAGCCTCCACTCATGCACCATTGCATGCAAGCATGTGTATATGCACACGCGTGCACACAGGCACATGCACACACATTCAAAAACACAGATAGATAGATAGATGATAGATAGATAGATAGATAGATAGATAGATAGATAGATAGATAGATGATGGATGTACATAGACAGACAGACAGACAGACAGACAGACAGACAGACAGATAGATAGATAGATAGATAGATGATGGATATACATAGACAGACAGACAGATAGATAGATAGATAGATAGATAGATAGATAGATAGATAGATGATAGATAGATAGACAGACAGACAGACAAGACATAAAACATGGAAATCATATGTATTAAAATAAAGCCACATGGCCAGTTAATGACAGATCCAAACTACCATAAAAGCCTGTCTCCAGGCCAGGGTCCCCTGTCCACACTGACAGTCTCGTCTGCCTCCAGCCTGTCTCTTCTGTTTTCACAGGTGAGCATGATCTTAACTCTGATGGTGCCCTATTATGCCATTGACACGGAGTCCCCGCTCATGGAGATGTTTGTGGCCCATGGCTTCTATGCTGCCAAGTTTGTAGTGGCCATTGGGTCAGTGGCAGGACTGACCGTCAGCTTGCTGGGTTCCCTCTTCCCCATGCCCAGGGTCATTTATGCCATGGCCGGTGATGGGCTGCTTTTCAGGTAAGGGGTCCTCAGGAAATGTATTCTACTCTGCTGCTCCTATCTAGGAGGGCCGTCGACTGCTGATAGCCGTCTTGGTGACCGCCTTCCGTAAAGACTCAGAACCTTGCCAAAGTCTAGACTTAAAAGCTCACACTGAAACAGACGCTCACTTGACCCTGGGTCCCTCAGTCCAGAACCAACTGACATGTGTCCTTCTCCCTCCTCTTATGGGGGTATTTCCCTCGTGTGGACTATTGGTCCACAATACTACATGGAAAGTAAGGGTACTTTCAGAAGAAAGAGCCCATCCCAGAGAAATCTTAGGCCTGACTCTGATCTGGCTTCTCTCGGCATAGCTCCCTAGAAGCTGAAAACATTTAACAATCAGAGAGGAGATAAGATCCTCTGATGAGAAGATGGTCGTTGTAATGAAAACTGCTATCTGAGGAACAGTTGTAAACACTGGTAGCTGGGTGCTCTGTTTGCTGTGGCCCCTTTGTTTCCTGCAGTCACTCTGCCTTGCAGATGATTCTACCAGAAATTAACATGTCTGGCTCTGAAACTCAGACTTCTAATTGTCTGAGTGTTTGGCCAGCATGTCTCTATACACCACACATGTATCTGGCTTCTGAAGGCCATAAGGTGTCAGATCCCCTAAAACTGGAGTTAAAGATGGTTGTGAGCTGCCTTTTGGGTGCCGGGAATTGAACCCAGTTCCTCTAGAACAGCCCATGCTCTTAACCACTGAGCTATCCCTCCAGCCCTGATGCTCAGACGTTTGACAGTAGCAACACTTTTGAAGTGCCAGCCTTTGGGTAGCCATGAATTGGTCCATTTTCCACGGACAAAACAGGACATGCCCCTATTCTTGATTCCCAGTGTTTATCATGGGAGGCCAAGTAGCTCCCAGCAATGGCAAGAGAGCAGGTTCCAAGCTTTATTTCTGCCACTAGCTGTCACTTCCTGCTCCATTTCCTCTACTCACCCCAGAGGAGCTGCGTTTGTGGTGATCAAGAAAGGGACTGAGATGATATTGGTGATGGGGTGACAAATTCACACAGCCATAAGGTTTTTCCTGCCATTAAAAAACAAACAAAAAACCCTAAGAGGAAAGATGTTGTGGGCCTAGTGCACAGTGCTATGAGATTCATAAGAGAAATGGGGGGGAATGGAGAGGGCGGGGCCAGAAGAAGAGAGAGGCGGGCAGGAGAGGAATGGAGGGGGCGGGGCCGGAAGAAGAGGGAGGAGGGCAGGAGAACTTCCTTAGGGCACACCGATCAGCTGCCGGGGGACCCATATTTCAGTCACCTTGGCTGACCACATCTTCAGCTGGACTTGAACCTGTGTCTATGAGCTTCTTATTTTATCAACTCCACCTCTGTACCTTTGCTTGCAAGGCCTTGTCCCTCAGGTTTGGAAAGTCGGGTGTCTTTTAAAGTATCACCTTCAAAGATTCTGTTGCCGTAGGGCTTGTGAGAATACTCATTCCCAGCATGCATCGGGAATACTTCAGATTGACGATCTTCCCCGCTTCGGCGGGCTTCCATGTAGATTTCTGACATACCTCCTAGATTCGATCATCCCTTCTTGTCACATACTGAATAGGACCTTCAGCTTCAAAAGAAAAATGGCTTCAAATCATGAAACTAAATTGAATTCTTTTTTAAATTAATTATTTTATTTATTTACATCCCAACCAAAGAGCATACACAGGCTGGTCTGAGGCCCCCAGAACATATGTAGCAACGTTCTGCCTTCTCTGGCCTCAGTGGGAGTGGATGCACCTAATCCTGTAAAGTGAATTCTTTAGTGATATCCCCTGATCTAAACTTTGAGAATGGTGTAGCAGGCAGAGGTAAAAACAGAAATGAATCGGAAGGGCAGGGCCAGGAGGAGCTAACCTCGGCAAGCTGTTGACGTTGCAGTTCTAACATACTGATATGTTAGAATCAGTCACCACAGATGCTATGACCCTTAACCCTGTGCCTGCACCTCCCCTCAGGTTCCTGGCTCATGTGAGCTCCTACACAGAGACGCCAGTGGTAGCTTGCATCGTGTCAGGATTCCTGGCGGCTCTCCTCTCCCTGCTGGTGAGCCTGAGGGACCTGATAGAGATGATGTCCATCGGCACGCTCCTCGCCTACACCCTGGTCTCTGTCTGTGTCCTGCTTCTTCGTTATCAGCCTGAGAGCGACATCGATGGTTTTGTCAAGTTCCTGTCTGAGGAGCACACCAAGAAGAAGGAAGGCATCCTGGCTGACTGCGAGAAGGAAACTTGTTCTCCCGTGAGTGAAGGGGAGGAGTTTGCCAGCCCAGCTACCAACACCTGTGGAGCCAAGAACCTGCCGTCCTTGGGAGACAATGAGATGCTCATAGGGAAATCGGATAAGTCCGCCTACAACGTCAACCACCCCAACTATGGCACCGTGGACATGACCACCGGCATAGAAGCCGATGAATCAGAAAACATCTATCTCATCAAGTTGAAGAAGCTGATCGGACCCCGTTACTACACGATGAGAATCCGGCTAGGGCTTCCAGGCAAAATGGACCGGCCCACGGCAGCGACCGGGCACACGGTGACCATCTGCGTGCTCCTGCTGTTCATCCTCATGTTCATCTTCTGCTCCTTCGTCATCTTTGGCTCCGAGTACATCTCAGGCCAGAGCTGGTGGGCCATCCTTCTGGTTGTTCTGATGCTGCTGCTCATCACCGTGCTGGTGTTCGTCATCCTGCAGCAGCCAGAGAACCCCAAGAAGCTGCCGTACATGGCCCCTTGCCTCCCCTTTGTGCCTGCCTTTGCCATGCTGGTGAATATCTATCTCATGCTAAAGCTCTCCACCATCACATGGATCCGGTTTGCGGTCTGGTGCTTTGTGGGTAAGCAATGTCCTCTGGAGCCTTGGGCGTTCCCCTTTTAAGGTCTTGAGCAGGCTTATCCCAACATTATGCCCTAACTGGATAAGACGCCTCCATCGGGCTGGTTCTACAGACCCACGCTTTCTTCATTGGTCAATAAAGCCAGTGACCCCTGTTCTGCCTGATACGCTCTTGGAAGAACGATGCCTATCAATCCATTACTTCATTAATATCCAGTCACTGATATTGCGTGTCAGCGTGTGAGAATAATTAGTGCCAGAAAAGGTTTGCTCAAAACGAATACCCATTTCTTAAAGGCATAACATTAGTAGAGGGAGATATAGTAGGATGTGGGGGATGGTTGGCTGGACTTCTATCTTAGAAACTAAAAATTCTGGTAAATTATAAAAGGGTTCACTGATCTTAATATGACCAAATTAAACGTAAAGGTCAATCACGGTCTAATTTTTTAAGTAAACAAAGTGTGGATTGGGGCATTATTTTTCCAACACAGCTTTTATCACGGCACCATTTTACATCTGTCAGTTCACAGTGGCTTTTGTCCCCCAAGGTCCTTATGTTGCCCTGTCAAATGCCAACAGAAGGTGTCCATCATGCGCCCATGCTTGCCGACCTCTGTCTGCCATTAATGAGGGGCCTGACTCTGTTAGAGCCTCTGCCATCTTCTGATGCAAATGCATGCTATTCTCAAAACTCACTTTCACCGACTTCAAGAGCCCCATGCCTTCCCAAGACATCTAATGGGACTTTGTGGTCCGTTTGTACTATACTTTTGCTCTGTATTGATTCAGTCTGACCGTTGATGAGGTGGCTGGGGGTGGATCAATGATAACTTGAGAGGGGTATCTAAGCACATTTTAAAGTTCGTTTTTTCACCGCGCCTGTCCTTGGTAGCCCTGAGGGTTCCCCAAATATTTAGCGAAGGAGCTTTGCAGAGCAGGAGAGTTATACACTAAGCATTCCCTGATTAATAAAGCAAGAGAAATAGCCGTGGATCAGCTGGTCAGGTTAAAGTAAGCATTCACATTGGTTGGCAGCCTGTCCACTACTTGAGGCCAGTGTGTGTCTAGAGCAAAGTACCTGTGGAACGTGCTCAAGAAATACCTCTTAAATGATAATGACGTACTTCTCAGAGGAGAGAAAAATGAGAGTTGCCAGAAAAGCACTTGGAAAGAATAGAATGTGGGTGGGGCCTGAAGGGAAGATGTGGGTGGGGCCTGAAGGAAAGAAGTGGGTAGGGCCTAAAGGGAAGAAGGGGATGGGACTTGAAGGGAAAATGTGGGTGGAACCTAAGGGAAGATGTGGGTGGGACCTAAAGGAAAGAAGTGGGTGGGACCTTAAGAAGTGGGTGGGGCATGAAGGAAAGAAGTGGGTGGGCCCGAAGGGAAGATGTGGGTAGGATCTGAAGGGAAGATATGGTTGGGGCCTAAGGGAAGATGTGAGTGGGGCCTGAAGGAACGATTTAATGAGATGGAAGTAGGAAAAACAGCAACCAAAAGAAACGGCAAGTTTTTCCAAGAGTCTAACTCTCCAGGCTACATTGTGTCTTCTCAGAGCATTTTGTCCCAACTTTTCCCTCTCTATTTAGTCCTCTATTAAGTTTCAGTGGGTGTTCTCGAGAGGACTCCCCTCTGGCTCATTGATATTTTCTCCGTCTGTTTGCTTTATTAACATCTTCTCATCTCTCTTCACACGTGTCTGCACTGTAGCTAGCCAATGGGAGGGCTGCTCTAGGCAGAAGTGACTGAAGTAGGTAGAAAGATTTTAGTTGTGTGACTGTCAAGTGAATGAAAACAGATCTTAATCCATGTTCACAGGCTCACTGAACAGGCAGCTGGAGGGGGCCTCTGCATCCAGAACAGGATGGCCTACAGCCAGGTGCCCACCCCATAGTTTTAGAGACCATTTACATGAGCTTTCTAGAACATTTAATAAGTCTACTTTTCCCTGTAAAAAAAAAAAAAAAAAAAAAAAAAAACTTCCTGTGATTTCACAAATGCTTATGCCTAGGAAGACACTAGAGGTCAGTGGTTCTCAGTCTGTGAGTCATAACCCTTTTGGGGTCACATACCAAATATCCTGCATATCAGATATTAACATCACAATTCATAATCCTGACAAAATTTCAGTTATGAAGTCACAATGAAATAACTTTATGGTTGGAGGTCGCCACAACGTGAGGAACTCTATTAAAGGGTCACTGCGTTAGGAAGGCAGAGAACACTGCTATAATTTTTTTTTATTTAAAAAGTGAAACAGTAAAGAAAAGATCATTGATACATATACACAAACCCTTTGTCTCCTAGGAGTAATTAAAAATACAGCGCTATTTACAAGTTATTGTGAGGGACTTGCCTCACTGTTTAAAATCTCATGGCAATCTCCATTGTACAGATAAAGAAACAGTAGCTTCTGTTTAAGGGCCCACAGCCAAACTCTACAGACCTAAGGCTAGCACTCTGGGGATGGGGCGAAACAAGTTCAGAGTCCCTTATCAGGGCCAGGACAGGGCTTGGTAGTAAAGTGTTTGCCTGGTAAGAACAAAAATCTGGATTTGACCCCTAGCACCACAAACAAACCATGAGCTTCTTATTAGAGTCCCCTACCATGGCCACTATGGTAATTACACCACCTGTCACCACCTCTGTCCCGCTCATTTTACGTAAGATTAAACTAACACTCCAAAAGGTCAGATAACCGAAGTTAGTGGCAGAGCGGGTTCTTGAATCCAGAATACCCACGCTTCAGTTCTAGGGTTCAAATCACCTCACCACGTACCTCTGAACACATTTTCTTATTTGATCTGAATGTTTGGTGGAGCTAAAACCTGACATTGGCCCTGAATTCCTGGTCATACCCTATGTGCAGGGTCCTGGGCCTGGGTTAAGAGTCTGCTGCTACTGCTGTCTTGAATTCCGAGTAATTTCTGAACAGGAAATTACCAGGCAAGCATTTTCCTTTTTGCACAGAGTCTCACAGACTTATAACGGAGGATTCTATATCACATCCCTGGTTCCCATGGCACCAAATGGCCCCTTTGGCACCGAGCAGGGCCAGGTTCAAATCGAAGCCCTTGTTCTAACCTTGACTTATAAATTTAGAAAATTTGTATAACTTTGCAACGCTTTGGTTTATTCAGCCATGAGAAAACGATGGAGAAAGTACTAAGAAACATTTATCTCCAGAGCTCTGAGTCACTCATTGTCCACCGACCTGGGCAGGCTGGCTCACACAGCAGCACACAATGGGAACCATCCCCAGCTCCAGCCGACTTGCTTGTTATCAAGCAGAGAAAAACACCCCGAGCGTCGTCAAGCATGGAGTAGGATTTTAGAGCTCAGCTAGGAAATTTTTAATGTGCAGCCGGGTTTTCAAAAATCTACAGTCTTCTGAATCAATACTTCCCGAAATGTCACCTCAAACCAGTGGTGCTAATATCAAAGGTGGGCTAGCTGGGATGCAACATAAGACTTAACCTTCTAGATGATTCTAATTCATGCTCAAATTTGAGAGCTGTTATGGAGAGAAGGCAAGCAGGGAAGGTAATCTAGTTACAAAATCTGTTTTGCAAAAACAAGATTTTTCCTATATAAGTATAGCTTTCCTGTAGCCCCAAATTGGATTATAAAAATACTTAATGATCTTACACAATTACAATAAATATCCCTCCTCTGGATTGATGAGGCTCCCAGACCCGGGCTGTTTCTTCAGCCTTATGCACACTGCAACTTTCCTGGGAAGAACAGTAGAGATATTTTTAAATGAAGCTTCTTATGAAATCAATTGCTTCTTGACAAAATTTCCCTGGTTAACAGCTGAGTCATAAGGGGATGATGGTGTTTTGAGACGTGCTCTGTTATCTAGCCTTCTCGAAGTGAATCTTAATCAGAGGATTTGTAACAGTGTTTTGTGAGCTTTGACCTTCAAAAGAACATAACTCACCGAGCCCTGACAAGATTTCCCGGCACTCCCTTTCCATTAGACAAGAGAAATGATACAAACAGTAAGTGTGTATTAATCCCAATGAAGTGAGCCCAAAGCGGGGCTCAGCGTCTTTCCTCTGAGTGGATGCAGGCTGGTAGAGCATCTCCAGGGGTCAAACACCATCTTGGGAACCGTGACATACTAGGGTGGGAGCATGACAAAGTGGAATGCTCCTGGGTCTCTTTCAGGCCTATCCCCCGTCCCCTAGGCTCCTAGAAAGAATTCATTATCAGGTAGCCTAGCTCACGGTACCTTTCCCATGAGAACAGCCATGTTTTTATTTATAATTTATTCAATCCTTCTGAGGAAGATGATATTGTCTTTACAATTAGAAAACAGGACTAGGGATTTGGACAATGTGTTTTATGCCAGGATATAAATGTTCTTTTCTTCCTCCTGTTTGTTTGTTTGTTCATTGAGGCAATGTCTTTTATATCCAAGACTGGCCTCAAATTCTCTATGTAGCACCAGAATAACCTTGAACTCCAGACCCGCCTCTCCCCACCTCCTTAGATCTAGGATTACAAGCGTGATGTCCCACAGTTGTTGGGTCATGCATTATTAGTGAGCAAACGTGGGGTTTTGTGGGGTTTTGTGCTTGGTAGGCAAGCAAGCATTCTCCCAAGTGAACCTAGTCCCTGGTCCCCAGGTGGGAGGAAGGGTGCTGGGCTACCCAAATTCTTGATAGTATGTCCATAATCAATCAGGCTGACATATTTTCTGGTGGGAGAGGAGAAAACAATGAGCTATTCAATATCAGTCATGCTCAGGAGAGTGAAGAACAAGTCATGTAGGCCTCACAGGAAAGCCACAGAGATGGGGGATGCTTAAAAGGAGATCCTATGCAGAGAAAGCTGGCCTAAGGCCCTCCATCTACAGAGAGGGCAGAGCTCTGGACACAGGCAAGCATAGAAAGAAGGGCCAAGGGAACCAAGGGGCTCTGCCTCCAGACCCAGGCAAAAGAATGTAAGGAGAGTGAACTGTGGAAGAGGTGGAGGCCCTGGAGCAAGTACATGGGTACGCATGGTACTAACTCCAAGCCTTTGGCTTCTGTTCCCCAACACTGCTGGTGAGATCCACCCACACTGTGACTCATACTGTCATATTGTGGTTGCTGACTAGGCTTCCACGCTACAATGCGGGCTCCACTCTGGTCACTTTTTAAGTTGTTTCCATTTGCTCGCGACAAGTTGGGCTGCGGTGAATATTCTTTTACAGGTCTTCTTCAGTGGGCAGCGGACACATTTTTCTTCAGTCTCTGTGCGCTGCGAGACTACTAATTCATAACATTGGATTTCTCACTCAGTCATCAGCCGTCACACGGCTCAGATGAAGACAGGGTCCCCTGTCTTACAGATGAGACACTGACTTCACATTAGACCAACCGCAGGGCCAGAGATAGAGCCCCTCCCATCCAGCCTGCTCCTCCTGGTCGCACCACATTAAACAAACCTCACTGTTATTGCAATCGGCAGGGCTCATGGTGGTATGTAAAAAAATAATCGGGAAGGATAGGAGTTGGTGGGGATTGGGTGGGTGGGGCGTACACCTTCTCTTAGCGGACAAATCTCCTGCTCCTGCGCCGCAAAGGTCTGTTTTGGAAATCTGATCCGGGAGCAGTCAAAATAAAAAGCCCTTTGGGCATAACGGAGTGCCTCTGCTATCTGCTGCGGGCAGGGCTTCCTGCTGGAAAGCGCACCCCAGGAAGAGGTTGCTCCACCCAGCCTGGGGTCAGGTGACCCACCTTCTTTCAGCCCAAGCACAGAGCTACAGCGGACCAGGCGCTCCCTTGGGAGAGATCAGAGACCCAAAGTTGGAGCTGAGTTGTGCCTGCGGAGTTGACAGTCTGCTCTTACTGTTTATCTCCCACCCCCACCTTCCACCCCCGGTCTCTTTTCAGGCTTGAATTTCCTTGCAGCTTTGCCTCGGTAGGATGTAGGGTGCCTCCCCAGTATCCCACCCAGGCCTTTCACTTGAAGCTTTGGAGTCATGTGATTAGTTTGCCCAGGGTGGAGCCACATAAACTGCTAAGTGTTTAGTTAGCTGGTGCATGGGCACCCTAGCATCTGAAGGCAAGTTCAACAGAGTCCCTACCCTGGAGATTCCGAGGTGGGGCGGGGACAGCCCCTCATCTTCTAGCAGGAGCAGTGAGCTCCGGGGCTGTTCCAATGCTTCATTTGCTGTGTAGTTAACTTCTCTGGACTGGTATCTGATACAGTGAATATTTACGAAGAGCTTTAAGATCACAAAGTATTTATTGCATAAGGAAAGTCCATTCATTTGCGGGGGTGGCAGGGTATGAGTCTTCATCTTGTCTAGCCTGACCTCCCCCAGGCACGTTCTCCACCAGGCAACTTCATCTGGAAAACAAGCCAGAGCTTCCCTTTAAATATTTTCCTCCGCTGATGCTGTCAGAGGACACGCGGCCATTACCTTGCTAGGGACTAGTGTGCACCTCGCACCTATTGTTGAACTGCCAATAGGCTCCCGTGCTTTCTATTGACCACTGTCTGTCCTAGCCACATCGGACACCCCGCTGAGACATCTCCACCTACCTGAGACATCTCCAGCTTAGCAGCAGAGCCTCCAGGACCCTGTTACCACACAAGCACTTTCTCCCTTCTGAGGTCAATCGCACCTGCCATTAGGTAATTGATGATAGATAGAACACACGCAATAGGAAATCAGTAATTTAAAGCGCATAAGAAGCAGCAGAATCAAATAGTCAAGTAAAGTAAAATATCACATTCATTAACTAGCAACCTTATTCCATAAACATGCATATAAAACTTTAAATCGGGGTTATGCATATGAGAGAAAACACATTACCTTCTAGGCTGGCTCTTATTCAATGAATATAATAATTTCCAGTTGTATTCCGTTTCTTACAAATGTCATGGTTTCATATTTTTACTCTCATAAAAAAAAAAAAGTGTGCCACATCTTCTTTATCTGTTTGTTCCTGGGTGGACGTCTCTAGATGGTCTATGCCCTGGCTACTGCGATTGGTACTGCTCTAAACACAGACTCTCCTGTGTCTCTGCGGTGTATTTACTTGGAACCCTTGGGCTAAGTACTCACACTGGTGTAGTTGGGTTGTGTGGTAATTGTATGTTCCGTTTCTGAGGAACCTGCAGGCTGACCTCCACACTGGCTGCACACACATTTCTACTAACAATGACCAGGGACTCCCCTTCCCCCACCAGTATCTGTCGTCATCTATTTCTTTGCCTGTTTGTTTTATTTTCTGTGCATTGGCGTTTTACTTGCATGTTTGTGTATGTGAGTTGCCACATCCCCTGGAACTGGAGTTAAAGACAGCTCTGAGCCGCCATGTAGGTGCTGGGATTTGGACCTAGGTCATCTGGAAAAGCAGTGCCCTTAACTGCTGAGCCATCTCTCCAGCACTCCCCCAACACACACAACGTCTCCCCTTCCCCCTCCCTCCCTGTCATTTATTTTCTTACTGATGGTCATTCTGACTGGGATAAAATGAAAACCTCAAGGCAGTGTGCTTCCAAGCTGGCTAAGGATATTGGACACTTTTTCAAGTCTTTCTTAGCTACTCCTGTTTCTTCTTTTGAAAACTGTCTAGTCAATTCATTGGTACATTTACTGACTGAATTATTTGGCGGTTTGGGTGTTTCCTTCTGTACATCTGTATGTATCCGATACTAATCCCGTCTGATGTAGAGTCAGCAAAGATCTCCATTTGTACGGCCATTTTGATTTTAAGCTTGGTTCTACTTCTGGCGTATGCTAATAGCCAATCCAACCCTCAAGGGGAAAAGTTTCCCCATCTATGAATTTTTACTAAAGAATATGATACAAGCCTGGTGACAGTCCCAAGTAAAACTGTCCCCAAACCACTCACAACAAAGCTGTCATCGGAGTAAGAGGGTGATCTCATATGGCGGGGAAGGTGTGTTGTGTGAGTAGTAATGTGAGGAATGTTGAACACTGTTGCATGTCAGTTAATATGTTAAAATAGTACTATCCTACAATGAATATTGAAATATTTACAAACTGCCTAGGGCAGGGGGGGATTTGTTTCAGTGTAATCTAGGAGGGAGGGAGGGGAGCTGGATGAATAATATGGTGGTATTCTTTGCATTTCTGTATATTCTTGAAATACTTCAGAACAGAAGGCTCGAAATCTCTGGGCAGGTGACTCAGTGGTGGAGCACATGCCTAATATGTTCAAAATTCTAAATCGACCCCCTAGTACCACAATTAAAAAAATGATGTTCGAGAACGCAAAACTGCTTCCCACAGATGTCAACCTCATCTGTGTTCTCCAGAATCTCTCCTGGAAAATGGAAGCTGTAGGAGAAATCAAAACCTACAGAACCCAGGCAAGGAGATATCTGGAAGGGTTGCTGTGTGTCTGCGTGTGTGCGCGCACATTTCTGTGTGTGTCTGTATGTCTGAGTATGTGTGCCTGTGCGTGTCTATGTCTGTATGTCTCTGTCTCTGTCTCTGTCTGTGTGTGTACACATGAGGGGTGTATGTAAAGAGCAAAGGTTGACTGCCACGTCTTCCTTGATTATTTTTTACCTTAACTTTTATTATTTATTTGTTTGTTTGTTTGATACAGACTCTCTCTTTGAACCTAGAGCTCACCAGTTTAGCTAACCAGACTGGCCAGCAAACCCCGGAGATCACTTGTCTCCATCTCTCTAGCTCTGGGGTTCTAGGCATGTGCCACTGGACTGGCTTCTTACACGGACTCAAGAGATCCAAATTAGGTCTTCCTGTTTGTGCACCAAATACTTAACCAATTCACCCATCTCTCCGGTCCCTACTGCCTTATTTTCTTCTGTATCCCAGTTCCCTGCCCATGAGATGCAGTCCATCCTTCTCTGCCTCTGTCCGACTGTCTATGTGTGTCTCTCTGTCTCTCTGTCCCCCTCCTCCCTCTCTCTCTCTCTCTCTCTCTCTCTCAAGCACGTGCACACACACACACACACACACACACACACACACACACCAGTACACACATAGCATTTTAAGTTCCTAGAGAGACTAGTACTCTAACCTGACTGTAACCAGAAGACCTGGTGTGCAGTGCTTTAGGAAGGGTAGTTTAGGTGACTCGGGATTCAGAATTCCTGATGTGGCAGACACTACCTTGTGCATCTTTCTCTACGCAGCTGAGAAGAGAGGCCGAAACACAAAGCCCTGCTTGCACACAGCAGGCCTTCAGCCTCGCTGTTTACTCCTCCACACAAAGCCCTTGTTTATGTGACAGATGGCAGTCCTCCCTCACCCTCTGCACTTGTTCCCTCTGGTGCTTTGTCCTCTCCACTTTTCCTCTTCTCCCACCTTCTCTCTCTACTTCACTCCAGTCTTCCCGAATTGACTCAAGGGCCAGCAAAAGAAAAAAAAATGCAGACAGAATGTAAGATGCTGGATGGTTCTGTGCACCCAGGCAGCCTGAATCAATGCCCGTCACAACACACATATTTGAAATGTATATTGGCAAGGAATAGCGAGCCTTTGTAACTGTAAGGGATGCCGCAGCAAACACGAAAAGAATCATTAGCATATCTGTGGCTGGTCTGTATTATACATGTTCCTTCCAGGCCTGGCATTCCCAAAGAACACATAGACCTAACTCTTACTGAATATTTACTACAGTAAGTGTATCGTCAGCCAGCTTAGGGAGGGAAGTGTGAAGGACTGGGTGTGAAAAGACCTTACCCACCGAGAAGGCTGACTCCGCCCCCTGCAGAACCAAGCATGGCCCCTAACGTCCGCAGCCTCTGCTTTTCCAGTAAAATGAAGTCATTGGTTACGTTCTTCACCTGTGGTGTCATCTCTGGCTCAATTATCTGTGATGTTAGAGCAATTACATCATGACCTGTAACAGGAGTCTACCTGACACTCACGTAACCCGCTCTGGGAGAAAGTGTGCCAGAACAAATGTCACCCAGTAACAGTCACATTGATCCGTGGAGGGGCAGAGACATGGAAGCAAGGGAAACGGAAAAATGTTCAGTTCCGTAGGAAAAAGAATCACCTATAAACTGGGTCGGGGGCAGGGGGAGAGGATTAGTGAAGCAGGGGTAAGGGGCAAAGCTGGGCACCTGCCTGGATGTTCAGGAGAAATGAGTAACAATGAGAAACTAAGAGCTGTGCTGCTGGTCCCACCTAGCCACGCGCAATCCTCGGTTCCCAGGCAGGCTTCAAGCCCGCATTCTCTAAGCACACACACACTGGCCTTTTAGTGTGAATGGGGGTCTGGTTCCACACACAGTAATAAGGGTCCTGGATAGCCTCCTCCACTCCGCCCCCAGACAATAAAGACTCCCCCACCCCCCCCCCACCCCCACCCAAAAAGATCAGGCTATTTGAGCCCAAATATCTACATCTGCAAACGATTAACTCCAGGCTTTATTACCAATTAGGACCATAAATCTCTGCTTACTTTGGCTTCTGCAAAGTTGATTTCACTGACTGGTGGGGGGCTGGAAGGGACCGGGAGAAAGTCATTTGAGACAAGAGGGGAGAAATCCAAGCTTAAAGAGACGGGCTTCAGATTCAAGATGGAGCACAAGTCCTCAAGGGCCAGAGTGGGAAAGCTGGCTGGGTTTGCCTTCTGAGCAAACAGCTGAGCAGGTGGCCAGGGTCAGCGGAGACAAAGGAGCTGCTGCTGCTGCTGCTGCCAAGGGATGCGGGGCCTCAGTGTCCAGGCCATGGCCCCATTTTACCCCAGGTTGTCCACTAATCACTCTGACTCACAGGGACAGGAGTCGGTTTTGTTTGAGTTTCTTTTGTGTGTATTCCGTGAGTATGTGTGTTAAGTATGCTCAATGTGTGTGTGATATATGCACACGTGTGTTCACGTGCTCACACCTCTTAAAGAACATTTAGGGGCCAGCAGAGTACATCTCGTGCCCTGCTCCATCTCCCTCTACCTTATTCACATAAGACAGGGTCTCTGGCTGAACTGTAAGCGGAAACTCAAGCAATCCTCCCATTCCTGTCCCCATCTCCACTTTCACCACACAGGCACATGCATGGCACACCTCTCTCTCTCTCTCTCTCTCTCTCTCTCTCTCTCTCTCTCTCTCTCTCTCTGTGTGTGTGTGTGTGTGTGTGTGTGTGTGTGTGTGTGTGTGCATGCACGCGCGCGCACTGAGATGTAAACTTAGGTCTTCACGCTTAGAAGCAGGTACTCTTGTTCAGCACGTAAGCCCTGCTTCTCACAGTTACAGAATAGAGGGCCGACAGGGTAAACCATAGGTCCAAGGTTATGTCTGTTAGAATGGTGGAGACTGGATTTAAACCCAGGTCCCACACTCTTATAATAGGTTCCTAAACCTTGCCTTTACAAACTCTGGATTTCAAGGGCATTTCGAATTTAAAAAGGAAGCTAATATGCTTTTCAAAAATATCGAAATGGATAAAAAATATAAATAAAAACATCCAATAAAAAATATCGAAAAGGAACATTAGCCAGGTGAATGCTGTTTTACCAGTGAGATGAGTTTCCTTTGGTTAGAATGACGTCAACGCAGAGACAGTACACCAGTCTGTGTTCATCAGGAATCCTGATTCATTCAGTTAACACACATTAAGGGCCAGTTTTTGCCCAAGACTATACACTAGAAGCACCCAGTGCAGATAATCACATGACAGATGTTGCATGGGCCATAACAGTGGCTTGTACCACTAGGCGGCCTGGAAGTCCACACGGAAGAAAGAAACAGCTTAGGGGTCAGAAATAGAAATTCCATTGGTGAGTATGAAACACGAAGATAAAGCACATATGTCTATAGCTAAGGGCAGAGCAAGTGCCAGGGCCTGACATGGAGGCCGGGGACAAATGTTCTGAGATGGTTCCGATTTTATGGTGGTTTGGGCAGAAGCATTACATGCAGGAAAGGCAGACCTGTAACCAGAGTAAGTATCTACTGTAGTAAGAACAGTGCTGTCCTTTCCACAGAGAAAGTGGTCCAAAGTAGTCAACCTGCCACCGGGTCCTGCTGGTCACCCCAGGGATCAGTGCCGTACCTGAGGCTCAGTGTTGGTCTCTGCTGGTGGCAGATCTGGCACTCAACAGCAGGTGCTGTTGGGTCAGCGTTGGTGACCGGAAGTCCTTATTGTTGAGCCCATGCATAACCCCCATCTCGGCCACCATGGCCCCTTTGTTCACGGGTCCATTGAGCAATGACAGGGATGGCTGGGGAAAGAGGCTGACCATCCACAGGCTGGTCATCCTACCCACTTGATTATTGAACTCCTCCTCAGCTGAAGTTTTGATAAGCATTTACGTGGGACAGGAGAGTCTTTACATCCTTCAGCCATTTGCAGATCTCTCGCCACAACTTCTTCCCCACATGTTGTCTTTCTCACCAACTTTCCAATCGTGCTCTTTCTGAATCTCTGACCAGCCAGTCCATCCGCTACAGTCAATCAGTGAACGATTGCACATCCAGATCCAAAGGCAGCACAATGGGTGTCACTGAGCCTGACTCGAGCTTTCGAAACCTCAAAAGCCTCCCCCAGTGACACATTTCCTCCAATAAGGCGTCTCCTAATATTTTCAAATGTTGCCATTTCCCAGTGACTAAGCATTCAAATCTATGAGCCTTGGGGCCATTGTTGTTCTAATGCCCACAGGACTCACTGATCTGTAAGTACAAACCAGGGCAGAAGATGCAGATCCCTGGTATGTAGCTCTGTGAGAATAATGACAGGGAGAGGAGGTAAGGATGGGAGATGAGGGCTAAGGTGACTGAAAGGCCAGATCCTGTCTAAAGAGGCAGCTATCTCTCACTGTCAGTCAAAGCCTGACCCTCTAGGACGAGCAAAGGCACTGCCTCAGAACCCTCCACGGAAGCTGTAAATTTGGGCTGTGATTCCTCAACGTTACTCTGGCTTTGTTGTTGACTTGCTTTCCTTTACCGAGACAGGGTCTTACCACTCTCGCCTCGAATTCCCGTCCTCCTCCCTCAGCCTCCCCAGTGCTAGGATTGTAGATATGCCCCGACATACCCAGATCTGCCAGTTTTGTGAAGGCTGTGCCTCTTGGTGGGTGGCCTATGTTTGTACCTGTGTATACAGAAGCCAGAGGTCAACATTGGGTGCCTTTCCTCAGGAGTTGTTGATTTGAGACACGGTCTTTCACTGGGACCAGAGATTCAGGAGTTTAGCTAGGGTGACTGGCCAATGGGCCCCAGCGATCTGCTTGATCCTACCTCCCAGAGCTTGGATTTTTAGCGAGGACCACCGTAAGGGGCCTTTTATGTGGACTCTGGGGCTGGAAAGGGGGTTAATTCAAGTCTTTTCAAAATGTGGTAGATCTGAGAATGTACATCACGCCAGCTCTAGTCAAGTGTGACCTCCCCAGTGACTCCCGGGACCCCAAAACAACTGCTTATTCATTGTGCTTTTCCCCTCCCAACAGGTATGCTCATTTACTTTGGGTACGGTATCTGGAACAGCACCTTGGAAATCAGCGCCCGAGAACAGGCCCTGCACCAAAGCACATACCAGCGCTACGACGTGGATGACCCCTTTTCCGTGGAGGAGGGGTTCTCCTATGCCACCGAGGGCGAGAGCCAGGAGGACTGGGGTGGGCCGGCTGAGGACAAAGGCTTCTATTACCAACAGATGTCAGATGCGAAGGCAAACAGCCGGACCAGTAGCAAAGCAAAAAGCAAAAGCAAACACAAACAGAACTCGGAGGCCCTGATCGAGAATGACGAGTTAGATTGCTCTCCTGAGTAAGGCGCAGGAGCCTAGAGAGGGTAAATCAGCCTGTGTTCTAGAAGGTGGAAACTTCTTCCGACTCTCATTTCACAAACCCAGCCTTCCCCAAGGTCCATCCCCAGGCATAACCTGTCATTTGCTGTTTCTGCTGTTCAGGGGAATACCGTTGAAGGGTTTTACCCAGGGCCCTTAGCCAGCCCTCTTGTTAAAAAAAAAAAAAAAAGTCAAAATCAAAAGACTCCACGAAATCCTATGTTAGTGAGACGTCCAGCCGACAGCAGCAAATGTTCGCTTTGCAGGATGGGTCTTTGTGCTTCTTACTAAGATGAGGAAGCTTCCTCCACCCCGGCTGAGAACACAGCCCCCCTCCCCAAGGAGTCATAAAGGTGGCTGAGGTGCAAAGCAGTTGTCAGCCCTCCCAGAGCAGCCCTGGGAGCTCCTCTCCTAGGTCAGTAGGTCAGACAGTTCCAGGACTTTCTCTGTCAGCAACACTGTGTCCTTACATCTCACCTCCCCCTAAACTAACCAGGGAAGGGACCCAGCCTTCTCATTACTCACCAAAGTTCTTACGGTTTCCAGACTATAATTTCAGGATCCAAAAAGGATAGAGGACACTGAGAACACATTCCCTCATAAAACACCCATGCAGACACAATAATATAGTGAGATACACCATCGGAGTTCCAGGGGGAAAAAAAGGAAAAAAGCTTAGATAGCAATCTCTTGCAGAGGTCGGAAAGGCATTGGCAGACAGAAACTGTCTGTCATGCGTTCCCTTATACCAGACTTTAAGCTCCTATTGCTATGGTGACAGGGCAGAGGTGGAGTGTGATGCTGTGCCTCTGATATGCCTGGAATAAGTAGGGTATTTGTTTTACAATCTGATAAAAGTCTTTGGGGAAAGAGGAAACTCAGCCACTGAGATCACATTGCAAATCCTACTTCATATTTCTAAAATTATAAAATCTGCAGAGAAAATTTTTTTAAGCTAGGCAACCACTTGGCTTGCTGCAGCTGCATTGAAAACAGAGGTGCAGAAGGCCAGGGACTTAGGTCATTAAGCTCAGAGAGATCACTTTCTCCTATGGACCTCATGCCTCTGAAGAGCCCGCTTTTAGAGTGTTTTTCCTGTTCCTTCCAAAGTATTTTCACAGAGCCCCAGAGAAATGCCACCTGGTGACATTTAAGTGTATGCCACGGACAGGATGCATAGAAGAATTCCCCCAAAACAGGATAGATGAATTGCAACAGAAACAACATGTAAGTTACATCCCCTGACAGCCATGAATCCTATGGCTTCAATGGCCCATGCATATATGTATATGAAGGTAATTTTCCTCATACTAAGATTTTTGTGAGAATTTTCTCAAAAAGTAGGGCAAAAAGCAAATCCCCTACCCTCTTTTTCTCAGTTTATCATCTGCCAAAAATTCTCCTAAGGATCAACGAACATTCTCCTCTTTTCTTTCTTAAAGTCTGAAGCTCGTGCTTTCTTAGCATGCACTAGAGTTCCAGAGAGAAAGTGCCCTTCCTGTTGAGCTAACTCACTGAAATTCACCAATGGCTAAGTGACAGGCATGAGGAGACCTGTAACCTCCGTCCTTGGAGCTTACAGTACAGGGAGTTCCAGCTTTGGAGTCCCATGACCAATGCAAGAGGCTTCAACATAACAGATAAAGATCAGTTGAAACTATTTTTAAGACAGTGCTTTTCGATAAATTGCATATCGTGCCCCTAGCTGGTGTATGACATTGCATTCAAATAACTACAGTTTTTAGATCACTTCATATTAATTACATAGAGCCCAGTATTTATTGGATCATTCTTACGTAATGTCTGACAAAACTGTGTTTCCTCTTGCCTAAACTTAACCATCATGATTCAGTGTCTGGTCTGTGACAAATCACCTGGAGAATTCAGTGTCAAATAATGATGTCATGTTTGTTAAAACTAAGTTTTAAACTGGTTTACGAGCAAGAAATCTGCCTAGTTAAATAGTTTCTATTAAGCTGGAGCGGTGTCTAGATAGATGTGGTAAGGGTCTCTCCCTTAGGTATGTTTAGAAGATGTATGGATACAAAGTGACATCTTCACGTGAGTAGAAAGTTTCCTTTTACTGTCAGTGTTTAGGTATAAAAGTAGCAATGGTCTGGTGGCAGCTGTGGTGCAACTTCTGTAGCATAAGAAGAGCGAGCATGGGCTTTACTAGTTAATGCCATTGGTGTTGATCCTGTGCAGAGCCAAGGAATTATTGTCATTTCAGAAGCCGTGTGTCTCCGTTTGTAGCTTTGGATGTTTTTGAGCGCTGCTCTCTTCACTTTTCTAACATTGTTGGGGTCATCTTAGCTCTCTTGGTTTTTAAGAACTATGATTTGGAAAGTGTTCTCAGGTACATAGCAAGGTTCATCGTGTTTCTCAGCTCCCATAGAAGAGTCCCAGGTCTCACAGAGTGGTTTTCAAATACCATCAACCACAGGGACAACAATATTAGGGGTTTCCTAACACATCTGAACACTGTATTTATGAGAGTGCATTAGAAGATGGATCACTTTATATTATCTTAGGAAAGCTCTTCTGGTGGATTTCAGTGAGTGTGGAGCCAATAATTTAATATCTTTGTATTCTATATATTTATCAACACTCTGCATTATTTCAGAAAGATTGGAAGTAGCTATTAAACTGTATGTGCTCTAAAACAGAAGGGGAGAAAACAACTAAAACAAAAGAAGAGAAGGTAGCACAAAGCCAGAGGTGTGTGTGTGTGGTGTGTCCTCTCAAGGCTTGGCTAAGTCTTCCAATGAAGGGCATCTTAGAAAGTTACAGACAGTAATGACAACAGTACTGCCACATGATTTAAAATAAGACTTTCCCCTATTAGGGCAGCATGTTAAAATACCACAGACCACTGAAGTGCACAGAGAGGCTTCAAGCCTAAATTGCACTAGCTACATGTGCCTGCTGGGTAGTGGCTGTCAAGAAATACCAGCTGGGTGGTGGTGACACACACCTTTAACCCCAGCACCCAGAGGCAGAGGCTAGCCTGACCCACAGAGGGAGTTCCGAGGTCGGCAGAGATACACAGAGAAAGCCTGTCCTGGAAGAAATGATTGGTTGCTTGGGAAAACTGAGTGAATGAATGAAATAGAAGGAAATCACCTTTTCAGCAATTATTCATAGTGGGCCTACTGTGTGCTCTGGTGTACTCTGATGCCATAATATGTGAAAGATTCAGCTCCTAAGAAATGAGATCTATGGCTGGCCAGACAGCTCAGGGTGTGGGGGGTGGGGGAGTCAAAGGTGTGCCTGGTGCCTTTGATCCTTGGAACCTGCATGAATGTGAAAGGAGAGAACTGACTCCACATCATTATTCTGTAATGTGGGTGTTCTGGAACACATGCACACCTGTACATACGTGTGTGGGCAAACACACACATACATATACATATACACAACACACACAGACACACACACACACACACACACACACACACCATGAATGCATATGCATATTTGAAAACAAAATTCTTTGGAGAAATTGGATCTATTTCAAATAGTATCCAAGATGGCATGTGAGATGAAGATGTTAGCATGTTATTTGGGTTTAAATTTCCACACATTGGAAAGAGCAAGGAATACAGTATACACACATGTGCAGCCTATGGAAGTAGCAGAGTCACCATGAGGTAGAACTGGAAGATGATGTCTAAGATCCAGGCTATGGCCGAGCGCTGTCCTCAAAGAGGTTTGTCCTCTGCCTTCCTCCAAGACCAGTAAGGAGCTAGTCTGACTGGAGCTGTAATTTATGCATGATTCGCATGTGTCAGGACTGCCACAGCCAGCCCACAGGTTCTCCGAGGGTCAGGAGTGCTTGGGCAGTGAGTCAGGCAAGGTTGGACTTGAGGAAAACTGGGCGGTGGCATCATTACCCAGGCAAGGAGTGGACGGTCACGTACACTGAGTTCCTTTAACATGGTAACGAAAACATTGCAGACTCAAAGCAACAGACTACTCTCCCTTCTTTGTGAGATTCCATGTTACCTTAGGAAACGTGTAATCTTCTAGCCTGCAGACACATAACACAATTTTTTTAGCCACAACAGTTTTCTAGAATTCCTTTCAAAGACCGAATCTAACAAACTCCTTTTATCGTGTTATCTGAAGAGTAGGACCTCCGCTCCCGGCTTGACTCAAATTGAGCACTAGGCTGCTTTAAAATAGAGGGAGAAGCTGGATGTTGGAATTAATCAAAGAATCTGGGCCTGGGCCTGTGCCTCTGTGCTGATCATATGATAAAATTCAGTCACTGTTAGAAAATAAGACCAAGAGAAATATCTACACTACCGAAAAGACTTCAGAAACTCGATACCCTTTAAATCGTTCTTATTGGAAAGCACATCAGCAGAGACTCCCTCTTCTAAATATACAGAATCATAAGTAGAATTTCCATCCGTCTAAGTATCCACCTGAGAGACTAGGGGAAACCAGTGCACCATTTGCCACTGGGTTTTTACCAAGGGGCCTGGAGAATCCCTGAGACCCAGACACAGGTTTCTGGCCTTATGTCTGATGCTCTGTGACATAAAGTCGAAAGTCAGGAAATGCGCTGAAGCCAGAATGGGATCAGTTCTGGGAATCCAGGGGGGGCGTGGTCCATTCTTAGACTCTGGTCCAGAGCTGGCTTCTGCTCCCTGTGGAGAGGGGTAGGGAAGAGAGCTAGGAGAAGGTGCTGGGGCAGCGTGGTGGGATTTCTCTGCACTCTCATGCCCATGTCAAAGAGACTTTTAAGACAGGGGTTTCCAACACATCTTTATGAAGTCTGTCAGCCCTGCTCCCAGTTACTCCTTTAATGCTGATCGTTCCTTCATCCACAGAGAGGCCCTTTGGAGCCCCTAAGGCCGGCAGTCGATCAGCAGTGGCCTGACCTTGAAAACGTCCTCAGTTTCAGTTAACACTATTCAGGCTAGAAACAGCATCCCAACCTCATCTCTACCAGCAGGTCCAGAGGCTGTCTCCTCCTGGAGCTGTCTCAGTATCTGTTGGAACGCTGACAAGCAGACAGGAAGACACGCCCCCGCCAGTCTTGTGTCCTGCTTTACTTCCTCTAAGGTGTTATAATACAGGAATACAGGACTGTCTCGTTTGCTTTTGTTTTCGTTTTAGTTTTTATTCCTCAAAAGCAACCTCCTTTCTGAAACACTTTACTCATCACCGCCCCCCATTCTGTTTCAGCAACTCACGAGTCATTCTGAAGCACTCAGGCACATGCCTCTTGCCAAAATTGCTTCTCTAAGAAGGAGCTGGAGAGAGCTCAGTGGTGAAGAGCTGCCCTTCCACGGAGCTGAGTTTGATTCCCAGCGCTCACCCGTGGCCTCCACCCACCTATACCTCCAGCTCCAGGAGCTCCAGCAACCCCTTCTGTGCTCCTCGGGTATTGAACTCACATGCACATACAGTCACACACACACACACACACACACACACACACACACACACACACACACACACACACTTTAAATAAAAACAATTCTTTGAAGAAATATGGGATGTCCTCTTTTCCTATTTAGGGATTAAAACCCCAAAGGGATTAGAGAAAAATTAAAGTCCACCAGAAATGCGTGTGTACTCTGCCACATAAGCTAGAATAGTGTTGAAACCACTCATCAGTACTCTACATGCATGGAATCACAGGCCCAAAGGAGACTTCCACAGACACCAGGGTTGACGGCTCCTGACCACAGGTAGCTCTAACCTCTGACTCCTTAGGAATGTTTAGTGCATGTTAGATCACATAGGGAAGAGAAATGGCATTCTGTTAGAATCAAGAAGCAGGGGCAGCCTGGGTTTATGTTAAGAACTCCATCTGCGCTCTGTTTCTGTTTGCTTTCCTGACATTCCCTGGTATTAGCTAAAGGAAACTGGGCGGTGTGAATTTTGTGAGAAGCACAGACTCTGAAGGGCTGTGTTCACTCTGGCGTTGGGATGATGGTGTCCGGTCCAAGGACATCCACTGAGTGTGGCTGCTGATGTTATGGTCACGTTCACAGTCATGAAGCTGAGACTTCACATTGGGAATCACAAGCACCCACTTTCCAAAGCAGAGACTCTGTTGATGTTGTAAAGGCACCTAAATACCTCAACTCTCTGGGCTGAGAAAGGAGCTGCAGGCTTTTAAAAGGGCGGCTAATGTACTCACTCCACAAAGTCACGCCATCCAAACCCGACATGCTAGATTTTTCTCACTGTGGAAAAGTAACACAACCATTCAATTCTTATCCCAAAGTTATAAATACAATCTGTAGATTTCACTAACTTGGTTCCGTTTCGTTTGGTCCTTACAAAGTATAACTTGCATTTGCAGATGGTAATTTCTGGTGTGTTCTCTGCTACTCTTTTTTTTCTTTCCTGTATGAAATTGCTGTATTGTTAACGTGTGTTCGTTTTGTGGTTTCTAACTCCCATTGGTGCACTATACAATGGGGTCTTGTAATGTACCATGACAAAAGAGATAATATGCAGATGTACTATAAAGTGTGTTTTATTTTCAAATGATTGTGGCGTTGATAATATTTTGATTTATCAAGATACTAAGGGAAAGTTATAAATTTACCAAAATGTGTATATTTTAATAAATGCATAAAGCTTTATTGTGTGCCTTTACATTTAAATTTTTGGTTATTAAAAAGAAAGTCAGAAACCAAACTGTCTTGCTGTTAAATGCTCACAGTATGTCAGACTTTTACTCAGAGATCTACCCGAGGAGAGAAGGGAGACCTCACAGTGCCTGACGCCTGCTGTTCTCCTCCATCCCGGAATGGAGATGCGGAAGCGATGCTTACCGTCCACGTTTCAACTATCCTCTGTGGAAGGGACACAGAAGGGCTCCATTTAAAACTACTCTTATTATAAAATATTCATCCTCAGCATCAAAATTCCCTTAAAATCACAGCTTATCAACTAATAAAGGAAAACCTGCAGAACGTCAGAACCACAAAACCTTCTATATTCTCTTTTCTCCTTGGAGGACGGCCCAGATTATCCACTCTGGTGGACTTTCCAGGAGAACCTTTCTCTGACCATGTTCTACGTGTGGGCACTGCCCCAACCCCAGTGCCACAGCATCCCCGCCCCTCAGTATGATCCTCTCAGTAAGATTAATATGGAACATTCTACTCATTCCCATCCATTTGAAAACAAGTTAGGAAAACATTGTCTGCCCACCATCCCAACCCAGACACCCTGGCATAAATAGTGACTTAATATCGACTGTTTCGATTCCATAAAACACACCTGATACCTATCCAGGCCTGGTGACATCACCTGTAATCCTAGCACTTGCGAGATGCAAGCAGAAACATCAGAGTTCGGTAGTGTTGAGCCACGTTGCAAGTTCAAGGCCAGTCTAAACTGCCTGAGACCCTGTCTTGGGGAAAAAGAGACAGGGCTAGACAGATGGTCCAATAAGTTCAGATCCCCATCATCCACACCATCCATGGGCAGTTGGACATGTCAGTGTGCCCCTGCAATAGCCAGCGTTCCCTACAGTAAGATCAGAAGCAGAAACAGGAGAATCCCTAGAAGACCCAGAAACCCAAGGGCCAGGCAGCCTGTTACATGCAGTGGTAAATATAGACCTGTCTCAGACAAGGTGGGAAGTGTGGACAGCCACCCGAGGTTGTCCTCTAAGCTCTACACATGCAGTACCACACATGCACACACAAGAACTCACAGGATCTCCTAAGGAAGGCAGACAGAGGTGAAAACTAGCATGTTCTAGTTCATCAAGGACATGGCCTCACACTGTCTACCTAGGCTACTCCCTGGACAGCTGACCTCTAAAGAAGACTGGCCCATCTGGTCATCTGGTCTTCAGGATGGTGCCTACTGTCCCAGTCCATTGTCTGACACAACTCCACTGTCACTTTCCTGCAAAGTGGTGCCTCTCCATTCAGAATCAAAGCCTTTGCTGGTCCACTTCAGAAGCCATCGCATGTGGTCCTGAGACCTGAGGGACCAGATGTGCCACCTCAGGCACGGGTATGCAGCCGTCCCCTCCTCCAATGACACGCTGTCCTTTCTGAGCTCCGTCATGGACGCTTTGAGCCAGTGCGTGCCACAGATTCTCTCAGAGGTGATGAGAAGCTTTTCAAGCAATCATTTTTGAAGCTTATAAATAGGTTAGTAATGTTATGGTGTGCAATAAAGTGTAATAAACACTAACAGCTAACTGCTCGATTCGTTTTTTTTTTTAATTTTTTGTTGTATTACATTTTACTATCTGTGTCCTTAAGATTAGTGATTAGCTCTTTCTTTTATGTAAAGGGACTACTAGACAGTGATGGTCCCTCTCTCCCCAGCTCTAGCAGGGCTGCTTCACATCACTAGCTTGAAATTGGTGGTGGTGATGTTGACTACACCGTGCAGATTAAGAAATGATTTTTTTAAATGGAACTGGCTTTTTATTTTGGTGAGTTTATTATGCATACGTTTAACTATACATTACCACTTACGTCCTTTCCAACTAGCCCACCCACTGGTAGGACATGTCCCTGCTCCTACTGTAACAGCTACTGTGGGGAGGGTTCTCCATGCTGCCTCTGTTTCTCTTCTCCTTGCCATGATATAGTGAGAACAGCAGGTAGGTTCGCAATCATCCTTTAGTCTAACCAAACCTCCCTTTGTCTTGGGGATTCTTAGTCCCATAACTGGTAGAATGATTACCCATTTTCCCCACTGAAGAAAGTTTAAATCATATCAGAAAGAGGTTGCAGAAGAGCCTAACACCAGAAATTACCAATAACTGATTAGATTAACATTCTAAAATACAACCCTGTCGCATGGGTCTCATCAGTATTGAACACGGGTTAGAGTGTATATAGATGGGACCTAAGGACACTGATTGGCAGACACGTTTACTGTCATAGTTGCTATGGAAAATAATACATTACCTCCAAAGTATTTCACCCGGAGTCACCATATGATCCAGCCATTTATATAGTATGTATTATATATATGCAAAAGAATTAAGGCAAGGTCTTAGAGGCATGTGAACACCCCTGCACACATCTGCATCCTTCACAACAGCTAAACCAGGAGTGAGCCCCAGGTGCTCAACAGTGGGTCTGCAAAAGTGGCAGACAGCAACAACAGAAAATTCCACATTCAGAGGGATAGGAAATCTCACGCAGGCCACAGGGTGAATACTGAAAATGTTACATTATGTGAAATGAACGGGTCATAAAACAGCATGTGCTAGAGGACTCCGCTCCCGTGGGTGCTTACTGAAATGGGGTTGCCGAGCACTCTGCAGGGCAACGGGTGAGGCTTAGGGGATGCAGATGAAGAGTTCGGGAGGCCGTGCTGGTCGTAAGACAAAGCAGTGTCTTCCGTGCCACTGAATGACGATGACGATGACCGTGGCGTGTTTCGTGTCACAGACATTTCACCACAGGTTTTTAACTAGAAGTCTCTTATTCAGAGTGCGAGAGCTGCTTCGGAGGCAACGGTTCCTTAAACTGTAACTCTAAAACTGTTTTTTTTTTTAAAATCAAACATGTCTGGGGCTGAGAGATGGGCAAAACATTGGCAATGAAAGCATGGGGTTCTGAGTTCAGATCTCCGGAACCATGCAAAAGTCAGGCGTGGAGGGCACTGGCAATTCTTAGCTCTGTGGGAGCAAAGACAGTCAGGGATCTGGAGTTCTCTCGCTGGCCAAGTAGCCAAGTCAGTGAGCTCCAGGATCAGTGAGAGATCCTCCCTTAAGATGATGATGATGGTGGTGGTGGTGATGGTGATGACGGTGATGCTGATATTGATGGAGAGAATAACTGAGGGAGACACACAATATTAACCTTGGTATACACACACACACACACACACATACACACACACACACACACACACATACACACACACACACACACCTATTTGCATCCATCTACATACACCTGATACACATACACACACAAGTGTCTGTTCCATTAGAAATTTTAGAAATTCCACATCCCAAACATTAAGATGACAGCTTTCTTGTGTTTTCTTTCCAGCTGCCGACAGTCCACTGGCTGGCAAACAGTCTATCTGGTTGGGGATCTCCTTCCTCCTCTACCCACAGGTCTGGCTTCCCTGGTCAAGGTACCTTCTTCCATTCTCCTACCACCCTCTAACAAACCCACTGCAGCAAAACACTGAACTGTACAGATCAATACCCACAAGGCCCCGTTCCATAACCCAGAAATCGCTGCTCTCCAAGCTTTTATTACACACATTGTTGCAAAGCTGCTGTGCACCCCTCAGTCATTGAGAATATCTTCAGAAAGGAATGTGCCCTCTCCTCATCCGTTATCTGGATGAGGTGTGCTAAATTGCTAGCTTTTTTTTTTTTTTTTTTTTTTTTTTTTTTTTTTCCGGAGCTGAGGACCAACCCAGGGCCCCAACTCCTGTGGCTAGCTTTCCTGAGAGAGGGGAAATAAGAATGATTTGTGGATCTAATTAACATCAAACACCGAGCAGGAATGTAGTTTGGAACAGAGTCCAAACTCAATCCTGGTGGCTAAAAGACAACAATTAAATTTCCTCCCCACCAGAGATGCTCCTCATGGGGTGAGGTGGGGCAAAGGAAGCAGGGAGGGGGTTGCAGGTAGTGGGGTTTTCTTAGTCTGTGGAGCTCTGTTTCCAATGGTGTCCCTTGAATGGGCTGGGGTTAAATTTGTTCTAGGTGTGACATTAATACAACATCCTTGGATTTTCCTGCCACTTGCCTTCTATCTTGGATGAGAAGATTGAGACTGTGTGAGCCGAGCTTGGAGGAAAGGGAGGACAAACAGAAGCTTTTCATATCAGCCTGAGAGACTTGAGGGCCTGAGGAGAAAAGTCCTTCTGCTCTATCAGCAGATAGCAACTGGGCTTCCTCCACTGGAAACAATGTCTGTTGATCCTCAGGGGGAAAAATAAACTATTCTAAACACCTCCTGGCTAACTGCCCCCCACCTACCCCCATCACCCACTCACCTACCCACCCACCTATCCACCTACCCACCCACCTACCCACCCACCTCCCACTCACCTATCCACCTACCCATCCACCTGCCCACCCACCTACCCACTCACCTGCCCACCCACACGCCCACCATCCACCACCACAGTACAAAGAAGGAACGCAGGGTCTTAACTCATCCACAGAAAGATGGGAACGGCTGGTGCCATGCACTCCCTCAGGTTTGCATAAGCCTTGAGACATGACTACAAAGTCCCTCGGGTGCATGGCAGAATTTGGGGTGACCAGGAGGAGAGAAGGCACCTAATCAAGAGGTCAGGGTGCCAAAAGGCCTACTCGCCTTTCTTTACCTCACACTCTTGTTCAGAGATAGATCAACCGGGATGAAAGATACCACAAATCAGCCCTGACGAGATGCTCCAAAGACCATTGTGAGGGAAGAAATGGCTGCTGGGATAACTGTGAGAGTCCATCATTCATCACTCACCACATAGACTATGACAAGACATGCCCCCTCTTTCCTCATCCTCAAACAAGCTGACCCATGATTTCTAGCTTCCCAGGTCACTGCTAGGAGGGGCATGTGTGTCTCTCTTCTGATGGACAGCCTGTGCTACCGACCACATTCAGTAAGCATTAGGTAAGGAAATCAGTAGACAGTAACCATCTAGGGGGCCTTGCTGTGCCTTTGCAAAAGTGAAGCTAATTCCCATCACCCCATGCAAGCGGTCAGCAGGTCGCATGTCTGACAAATTCCAGGTCCTCTCTTTTCATCCATAAACTGGCCCTAGGAAAATAAACAGAGATACGGCCAGATGTTTATACCAGAGGACATATTTATGATCACCATGGAAAATGTAATCAGCCATACCTCAAAACGATGGGTTGGGGGTTCAAATTAATTAAAGAACAACAAAAATAACTCAAGACATCTGTCCTTTGATAATCCCCATATGGGGTGATTTTTAGGTTTCCCTTAAAGGTACCAAAAGACACAGATGCTAAAGTTCCTTTTACAGAGTGGTGTGGTTTTGTATATAGGTGCATAAGTCCTCCCGTGGGCTTTAAATTATCTCTAGATTATTTACAATAACAAGTACAGTATAAATCCTGTATAAACACTTGCCATAGTGTGACATTTGGGGGATAGTAAGAATGCAAGTCCTCATAAGTACAGTACGGACATCTCTCTTCCCAAGCATTTTCAAACTGTGGTTAATTGAATCATAGAGAGGAGACACAAAGAGCCCGTTGTGCCGCACGGCAAGCAAAGGCATGTGTTACAGCATGTGGATTCTCCACCCACCATGCTAAGTCCCAAACGTAACTCTAGTTCCAGGAGACTCCATGCTCCAGGGGATTGGATTACTTGCTTTTCTGCAACTTGAAGAAGGACTTACTCGGGTTTACGGTTCTAGAGAGGTACACGCCGGTTAAAGTGAGGAGTCACAGCACAATGTCCTGTAACACGGTGACTACACAGAATTTGAGAATATGTATATTTTACATCGTTCTGAATTGACCAACACCAACCCTGAGAAGTGCGACTAGGGCAGGTTTTGAGTTTTCTATGTACTGTATGCTGTTCTTTTCTCCCAGTTGTCTTTCAAAGGCAAATTTCACTTTCGTAGCCTGAAACAAAATGTGGTTGATCTCATTTATTTCTTGCAGTTTTCACCTGCCACTGTGTGTGGCTGTGCAGAGTGCAAGGAACAGCGTCCCTGAGTCAGCGGCCTCCTTCCTTCCTCTACAGGGCCCAAGAGGGAACGAAGGTTGTGGGGCGTGCATGGCGTGTCTCCCTTCTCGCTGAGCCACCCCACAACACTGATCCTAGTAGTCTCAGGGCCGCTGGAAGTTTGGGTGGGTTTATTGTTTTTTCAGGTATTTTCCATGTCCCTTAACAGACAACCAAAAGGTCATCCTGGTTCCTCCCACAAATAATGGCACAAGAAACAGAAGCTGTGCTCTGAGTTCACACTGTCCTGATATCTCTCTCCTTGTCAGTGTGTGCTGGTTACGGTACCTCATTCTTCTAGTGGCTGAGTGAGAAGGTCCCCTCAGGCTCAAATATTTGAAGTCTCGTCCCCATTTGATGGCACGTTTTGGGGAGGTTTACAGGGTGCTGCTTGCTGGAGGAAGCATGTCATGCCAAGAGGCAGGGAGGGGAGAGCTAAACCCACGCCACTTCCAGTTCTGCGCCTGGCCTCGCCTCCGCCCGCTTGCGCTTCTGCGCCTCGCTCTCGCTCTCGCTTGCTGCGCCTGCGCCTCGCCTCGCTTTCTCTCGCTCTCTGCGCTCTCACTCTTGCTCTCAGCTTCCTGTTCCTGCCACCATGCCTAACACTCGGTGCTGGGCCTCCTCACTTACTGGGCTCGTACCCTTCTAGAACCGTAAGCCATTCCTTCTGGAAGTTGCTTTTGTCCTGGCGTTTTATCACCACCATAGAATGGTGAGTAATACAACCCTCTTGGACATGGAATCACCTGGAGCTAGAGTTACAAATGATGGTGAACCACCGTGTGGGTGCTGGGAATCAAACCCGGGTCCTCCGGAAGAGCAGCCAGTGCTCTGTAAATCGCTGAGCCTTCTCTCCACGCCCAAAACACAATTTTAAAGGAAATGAACATGTTGGCAAATCTTGGCAGCATCATGGCAAACATTCAGCTTAGTGCTTCCACCTGATGTAAAATATGTTCTGATTTACTTCTATCGTGCCCTGGTAATCCTGTCTGACAAAGACTATGTCAAATAAGCATTTATTAAGTTATATTCAAAGGAATTTCATCTATACTTATCAAAAATTATTTTCAAAACACCCATGTTCTTCAAGCTTTACAAATGTTATATGTCTTTCATTGAGGTCATTCCTTTATTTTTATCTCCAGTGTCTCCCTAAGGCTAACAGAACGAAGCCGTTCAGAATCTGCGTCCCATACAACTCTAGTCTGGTGCCTACCTGCCCCGGTCGCATCTTCTTTGTGGCTTCTCAAATCTCCCTCATCTCTCCGTCAATTCGAACATATCTTTCACCCTTCAAGTTCCTCTTAAGTGTGTCATTTGGCATTAAATTTCTAGAATTTGCCCTTTGACCCTCCCTCTCCTCCAACCACATGTGCCATGCTACGTGAAACCTTCTTCATCATGTACAAGCATATATTACATGTCAATCCAGTATCCAGGAAGATATAAGATATACACACATTAGAACAATTTTCCAGATTATCCCTGGTCTAAATGTTAAGGACAAGTTCTTGTACACTTGATATGAAAGGTAATTTTCATTGCATTGCATTGTGTTATATTATGGAGCTAATTGTGGATTCTGTATGGGGGTCATACAACCAAAGTCTGCCTTTCTGTGAACCTCATAGTCAAGGAGGCAGATCTCCATCAGTGAGGAGAGCACACAGCAACATACTCTTTTGTTCAAAATATGATTTTCCATGTGTACATGTATGCTCTATGTACACATTTCTATACGTGCAGGTGCGTGGTGAATGTTTGTGTATGTGCACACAGAGGCCAGAGGTTGACACTGGGCATCTTCTTCAGTTACTCTCTGTTGTACTAAATATTTAATCTCAATCAGGAGTTTCTACCCCACCTTTGATCATTCAGTTACCAGATAAAAGACACAATCTTTGCATTTATAATAAGCTGTATGCACTACCCTCTATGCTGTTATTTCTAATTCCCTATCAGTAACCCCAAGTTATAACTTACTGTTTTCCTTCTGGGCAGCTCTTAACTCCAACTGGCCAGCCCTTGTGGCCATGTTTTCATGACTCACCTACCATGGAGTCTTGTCCTCTCTCCACCTTCTTTTCTCTTCTCCTCGAGGTCTTCCTCAGACCCCAAGCCTGGGAACCCAAACCCCACCAATCTTTCTGCTGTCCAATTGTAGGAATCTTTATTCACCCATCAGGGATAACTTGGGGGCAAGATTACATAGCACCTCTTGTGTGCATGCCTGGAGGCAAACCAGGCCTTATGAGACAGTAGTTAGCATTACAATACGTAACGAAACCAAACCTCTACAGCTCTTCACCTTATTCCCAGTCAGAGTTACTCACTGAATCTGTGTCCCATCGGTTTGTCTAGGCTGGGTCACCAACGAGCTCTTGCAATTGACCTGTCTCCACACATAACTTCCAGCGCTAGGGCTACATCCATTGGCCGCCACGACCAGCCTTTACTCTCTGGGAATTCAAATTCAGATCTCCACATTTGTACTTCCATTTTACCAACTGAACCATCTCCCTGCATCCCAAATATTAATTTTTTGAAAATATTTAATTGACACGGTAATTACACAAATTTATGGACTATAGTGTGATAATGTAGTCCATAAGATATGGTATTTGGGGGTTGGGGATTTAGCTTAGTGGTAGAGCGCTTGCCTAGCAAGCGCAAGGCCCTGGGTTCTGTCCCCAGCTCTGAAAAAAAAAGAAAAGAAAGATATGGTATTTGTAGATCACAAATGCCCATTTAAGTACATTTCTAATAGTGCGCTATTATTTTTACCAAACTAAGCCCAGAAAAACTCAGTTTAAAAGATTCTTACAAAGACACCATTACAGTAAAAAGTTCAAAAGTCTGCTACCTTGTTGGGATTTTAACACACTAAACACTGTTAATCTATGATCTTGTGATAATTCGTGAGAAAGTAACTGTGGTGCTTTAAATGAGTGTGGCCCCTATAGACCAGCATGTTTGAATCCTTGACCACAGGGAACGGCACTATTGAGAGGCGTGGCCTTGGTGGAGTAGGTGGGGTCTTGATGAGGAAGTGCGTCACTGAGGGCACAAGCTTTGAGGTTTCCTATGCTCAAGCTACACCCAGAGTGGCACATAGTCTCCCACTGCCTGTGGATCAAGATGTAGAACTCTCAACTCCTCCAGCACCATGTCTGCCTGCAGGCTGCCATGCTCCCCACCATGATAACCATGGACTAAACCTCTGAGACTATAAGCCAGTTCTAATTAAATATTTTCCTTAATGAGCGTTGCCTTGGTCATGGTGTTTCTCAACAGCAATAAAACCCTAACTAAGACAGCAACTGATTTTCAAAGAAAATTAATACTGTGTAAAGAGACATTTGGATGTGTATATAATCTTACTATTAAAAGCCATGTATTTCAACTATGCAAACAGTTGATGGTTATATCTGAAGACGTTTTAGAATTTTAAAGTTAGGATAATAATCTTATAAATCAAGAAGAATGTCCTTAGGCTTTCAAAACATGTCTTGGAAGTATAAAAGTATTATGGATTCTGATTAGTTTGCAGGAACGAAAGGAAAGCACTCGTGAAAATGAGAACTGTCAGATTTTAACAAAAGCATTGCAAGATTGGTAGATGTTGACACAGTGTAATAATCTACCGATGTATTTTCCAACTATGAGTCTATATATGCATAGAAGATATTTTTTTGCCAAAGAAGCCATTACAGAACTGAGGGTGTAGCTCAGTGACCCAGTGCACGCTTCTGGTGCATGAGGCTCTTGCCTCAGCCCCAGCACCAAAAAGGAAAAGAAAAAGGAAAGAAGGAAGAGAGGAAGGGAGGAAGGGCAGGAATGGGGTGATTACTCAGCAATTCAGAGTATACTCTGTTCTTGCAGAAGACTGGAATTCTGTCCCAGGAACCCATATTAGATGCCTCACAACTGCCTTGGAAATCTGACATCTCTGACCTCCTTGGTCTCCTGCACTCATATACACATACAAACACACACACACACACACACACACACACACACACTTAAAAATAAGTCCTTTTTATAAGAGGGGAAAAAGAGGAAAGGAAAAAAACTAACACTAGAGATACTGAATTTTTAACATAAATAGTAAATAATGGAAAGGGTTCAAAATACTGGTTTGGGAAAATGGCAGTAAGTTCTCTTCTAAGGTCCATGGTCTAACCAGCAAGGAGTAATTGCCTAGGCTTCTAGTAGCAGGCATAATTCCCTCCCTGTTAAGTGGGCCTTAAGTTCAGTTAGACTTGGTTACCACCAAGATATAAGTACCACTATTGCTCTTTGGGGCTATCTTACCACGATCGCCATTGCTGGGCTCATGGCATCAGGGCTGGGTAGGGCTAGTGATTACTTCTCTCTCTTGACAGATGCAGAACATCTTCCGGTACTATGGAAGTTAGTCCTCAGTGGCTATCTGGTCAGAATCATTGTCTCACTAAAATGTCATCACTAGTATTAAAAGATAGATAAAGAGTTTGTATCATTAATAAGTAAAATGAAACAAAACTTAGGCATTGCTTTGTCTTTCCCATTATTCCAATATTTGTGATCATCTTCTACTGTGCATAACAGATTTGTATAATTATGCATCAAACATATTACACATACATACAACTCCAGATAGAAGAGATAGCCAATAAAAGTTCACATATTGAAAATCGGGTAAGGTTTATTAGCATAGATTTTTAAGATGCCATGAGTTCTATAAGGAAAGACACAAAACTGGGGAAAGAGAAAATAGCTAATGTTTGTTGTCAGCTGGTTTTAAAATCACCATGTCTGGGAGGGATCTTAGACTGACTAAAACAAGGTGGGAAGGCCTGCCCTGAATGTAGGTGAAACCGCTGCTCTGAGCTGGGTCCCAGGCTCAATAAAAGAGGAAAGGGAAGTCATCCCTCTCTGTTTTTTGACTGAACACAATGTAACCAGCTGCTATGAGCTCCTGCCACCATGCCATCGTGTGTGTGTGTGTGTGTGTGTGTGTGTGTGTGTGTGTGTGTGTGTGTGTAAGAACACATAATATACGGGTGTACATCTTGAAAACATACCCAATGTGTCATTTTTGTCAAACCCTGATTATTAAGCAAATTCACTTTACCAAATAAAAGCACGTGTAGTATCTTTCCTAAGAGCACACTTATTTGAACTCACAGATGTGACTGAAAGTCTCTGGTGCCAGAAAATGCCCAGCCAATTAGGAGGAGAAAACCCAGGAAGAAATTAGAGGCATTTTCCTCATTTATCATCCTGTAGCAGTTTTGCAAATGAGATTGAATCGTGTTTTGTCTTCTTCTGGTGGATTCTGCAATGCTGTTGTTTCCACTTAGATTAGAAGATGGATGCGTTTGAACAGACTTCGTTCACCACCCTGCCCAGGAAGCCGGCAAAACGGTTAACTGGGCTTCTTCGGGGAGACCCTCCCGCTTGTGAACAGCTTTTCCTAGTACTAAAGACCTAAAGAGAGGAGGCGGCCAAATGAGCAATCGATGGGGTAAAGCAAGCAGCCAGCGTGATGCAATTTGAGGACAAGCGAAAGGGAAAACTACTCTCACCCTGGGTGGTAAACATGTGGCCCTTGTTAACTCCAAGTGACAGAGTAGCTGGAACATTTCAGGCTTCAAGGAGGGGTCAGAGAAATCCGTGGAGAACAACCTCTAGCCAGCTAGGGAGACTAGATTGCTTGGGGGAGGTCTGGGAGGAGGGTATTTAGCCCGGCTGCCCCACCCTGAGCGCAGCAGTCACCCAGTCTGACCCAGCCAGAGATTCCTTTGTTCTTTTCACAGCAGAAGGGGATTCCCAACCCTACAGGCAGGGGGGCTCTTTGATGATCTCCTGGGTCTTGGTACACTGCTCTCTCCTTGCCTAGGAAGGACAGTACAGTGCTGAGAAATCAGATCCCTGGTTCTTCTTTTCCACCACAAAGCCGATTTAAAAGAGCAAAAAGAGGTCCTAGGGCCCCTGTAAGAGTCTTCCAGGATTGGAAGATAAATGTTTAAGGAGAAAGAAGAGCGTGGCTGGGGAGGAAGTTCAGTGGTAAGACAGATTGCTATGCGGCATGAGGACCTCATTTCCGGCCTCTAGCACACACATAAAAGCCCAGCACGGTTGTGCATGCCTACAGCTGCAGTGCTGTGGTGGGGCAGAGACAGTGGATCTGAGAGCTCAGCAGCCAAACGCTTAGGTTGCTGGTGAGGTTTTCACTCAGTGAGGGGCCCACAGAAAGGCAACACGGAAAAAGTAATAGTCGAAGACGCCAGATGGCCTGTCTGGTCTGCACATGCGCATAGCTGCACACTTACATGCAGGCACCACCACACACAGCACACATGCACGCGCGCGTGTACACACACACACGCCCGCGCGCGGGCCTCAAATGGACACTCACAAGTGTGTTACTCACTTTAACATTTTGCTTACCAATCAAAGCTACAGCATGAGCACCTTCCATGGCCGCCTAACATGCTGAGTCAGCAAAGGCACTTCTGGTACAGGAGACTCCCATATGACCCCACGGCTATAATAGAAACCATGATCTCCCTCGTTAGGTCCTCAAAAGCCTACCTCTGAGTTCACCCCCTTGGCTAGCAACACCCACTCCTTCTTGAGAACCTGTGTGGGGAGGTAGGGAGGAGTGTATATTTCCTCTCTCCAAAGCAATATCCTATAGCCCTTGGACTGTGAAGAAGCTGCCTTCTCCTTATTTCCAGTTGATGATACATAGAGGGTCCTTGTTTAAGAAGGTGGTTTTCCCAGGGCGAGGCTTATCCATTGCACTCCGGATATGCTGACCCCTGTGATTTCCCCAAATGCGGGGAAACTCGACTGCATAATTTGTGGCAGTGGGGGAGCAGCGTTCGCACACTCCCCCTTTAAAAGAAAAAAAAAAAGAATGTCAGTTTGGAAGACAAAGAGACCCAGAAATCCACCCTACATCTCAAATTAATATTTTGTTTGTTTTTGTTTTTTCAAAGCAAGGGTTTCTCTCTGTAAACCTGCTGTCCTGGAACTCTCTGTAGACCAGGCTGGCCTCAAACACACGGAAATCCACCCGGCTATGCCTCCTGAATGTTGGGAATTAAGGTGTGCACCAGCATCACCAGGCTAAAACTAACATTTTTAATGAGGACTGTGTTTATGTCCAAGGACACAGGATCTTACTGATTCTGTAAGCGGGCTTCCTCCTGCAGCTCCCTGAGCCCTTCCTAGCTCTTCATAAGGTGCATTCCCCCAGGAACTGTCTAACGTTGTGGCTTGGGCAGCAAGTTCTCCTCAAAATATGTTCTCTTCTTTTTTATAGACTTTATCTAAATTATCCCTGGGCATCCAGCGAGCTAGTTAAAAGACTAGGGCGAACTTCATAGAGAAACGTCACATCAATCTCAGCACCCCAGAGACAGAAGCGGCCATTAGCTTAGAGCTCTGCCCTCACCATCTGCACATCACTGATAACTTCTTCAGGGAAGCTGTGTTTTGTAAGCAGAGTCTATGGGGTGGGGGCTTATGCTGGGGGTGGGCAGATGAAGTGCTCGGCGTTCAAAAAGCTTCTTCACACCCTGCCTGCAGGAACCACTCATTCCCAGTGTCCCATGCGCACAGAACGCAGGTGGACCTGTTGGGTGGAGTTCGGCAGGTTCGGTGCTAAGTGTGTGACTATGTGACCTATGACTGAGTGGACACACACAGTGAATGGTAGTTGTGAGGCCACACTTACCACCGAAACCAGAACTTCTTCCAAGAGTGAAGACAACAGAGTTCTGAGAAACGCAAATGACTAAGGAGCCCAGCATAGCTTTGCTTCTGCTAGTTCACTGCATGAGTCAGTGACTAATGAAGTGATAGTATAGAAGGGATGAGAAAGAAGGCCACCCAGTTTCTGTGAAAGCCAGTCCTCCCTGACTCAGCAGGAGTAAAGCCTGTGTACACTGAGGTAATATGGTTTTTTTTTGAAGATTTATTTTATTTTTCAGGTGTGTGTGTGTGTGTGTGTGTGTGTGTGTGTGTGTGTGTGTGTGTGTGT